>NC_091992.1:2241317-2418817 GCF_044704955.1 Pristiophorus japonicus | reverse complement strand
GCAACTCCATAAAATCATCGCAACTCAGCAAAATCTTCCCAACTCCGCATAATCACCGCGACTCCCGAACAGACCGCAGCGCCACAACTATTCTGCTCATTCAGTTTGCCCAAAGTAACATCACCTTCAAGCTATATGGTGCCCTAACTGAAGAGTCAAAATCCAGTGCCCAATATCCAGTCTCCAGTGCCTAATATAAGTTAAAGACAGTATTAGATCAAAGGAAGAGGCTTATAATGTTGCCAAAAAGAGCAGCAAGCCTGAGGATTGAGAGGACACAATAAATGATAGGATATTGAGAAGTGTAGAGGAACAAATAAATGGAATCTTGGCCTTTATTGCAAAGGGGAAGGAGTATAAAAGCAGGGAAGTCTTGCTACAGTTATACAGGGTATTGGTGAGGCCACACCTGGAGTACTGCGTGCAGTTTTGGTTTCCATATTTATGAAAGGATATACTTGCTTGGGAGGCAGTTCAGAGAAGGTTCAATTGGTTGATTCTGGAGATGAGGGGGTTGACTTATGAGGAAAGGTTGAGTAGGTTGGGCCTATACTCATTGGAATTCAGAAGAATGAGAGGTGATCTTATCGAAACGTAGAAGATTATGAGGGGGCTTGACAAGGTGGATGCAGAGAGGATGTTTCCACTGATGGGGGAGACTAGAACTAGGGGGCATAATCTTAGAATAAGGGGCTACCCATTTAAAACTGAGATCAGAAGAAATTTCTTCTCTCAGAGGGTTGTAAATCTGTGGAATTCGCTGCCTCACAGAGCTGTGGAAGCTGGGACATTGAATAAATTTAAGACAGAGATAGACAGTTTCTTAAACGATAAGGGGTTATGGGGAGCGGGCGGGAAAGTGGACCTGAGTCCATGATCATATTAAATGGCGGAGCAGGCTCAAGGGGCCATATGGCCTACTCCTGCTCCTATTTCTTATGTTCTTATGTTCAAAGGGACCTTGGAGTGCAGGTCCACAGATCCCTGAAGGTAGCAGGCCAGGTAGATAAGGTGGTTAAGAAGGCATACGGAATACTTGCCTTTATTAGATGAGGCATAGAATATAAGAGCAGGGAGGTTATGCTTGAACTGTATAAAACACTAGTTAGGCCACAGCTAGAGTACTGAGTGTAGTTCTGGTCACCACATTACAGGAAAGATGTGATTGCATTAGAGAGGGTGCAGAGGAGATTTACAAGGATGTTGCCTGGACTGGAGAATTTTAGCTATGAGGAAAGATTGGATAGGCTGGGTTTGTTTTCTTTAGAGCAAAGGAAGCTGAGGGGAGACTGATTGAGGTGCATAAAATTATGAGGGGCCTGGATATAGTGGATAGAAGGACCTATTTTCCTTAGCAGAGGGGTCAATAACCAGGGGGCGTAGATTTAAAATAATTGGTAGGAGGTTTAGAAGGGATTTGAGGGGAATTTTTTTCACCCAGAGGGTTGTGAGGGTCTGGAACTCACTGCCTGAAAGGGTGGTAGAGGCAGAAACCCTCACCACTTTTAAGAAGTACTTGGATGTGCACCTGAAGTGCCATACAGGGCTACGGACCCAGAGCGGGAAAGTGGGATTAGGCTGGGTAGCTTTTTGTTGGCTGGCACCGACACGATGGGTCTCCTTCTGTGCTGTAAATGTCTATGATTCTATGATATATGATTTTAGTTTTCAGCAAAGGAGGACCAAGAGATTGATAAAGAAAGGGAAAATAGAATATGAGAGTAAACTAGCGAGAGACATAAAAACAGACTGTAAAAGCTTCTACAGGTTTGTAAAAAGGAAAAGATTAGTGAAAGTAAGTGTGGGTCCCTTACAGGCTGAGACATGAGAAATTATAATGGGGAATAAGGAACTGGCAGAGAAATTAAACAAATACTTTGTGTCTGTCTTCACGGAAAAAGACTCAAAAAAAACCTCCTGGAAATAGTGGAGAACCAAGGGCCTAGAGAGAATGAGAAACTGAAAGAAATTAGTATTCGTAAAAAAATAGTACTGGATAAATGAATGGGACTGAAAGCCAATAAATCCCCTGGACCCAATGGCCTACATCTTAGGGTTTTGAAAGAGGTGGCTATAGAGATAGTGGATGCATTGGTTGTCATCTTCCAAACTTCCATAGATTCTAGAACGGTTCCTGCAGATTGGAAGGTAGCAAATGTAACCCCGCTATTTAAGAAAGGAGGAAGAGAGAAAACAGGGAACTACAGACAAGTTAGTCTGACATCAATAGTAGGAAAATGCGAGACTATTATTAGGGACGTGGTAACAGGGCACTTAGAAAATAATAATAGGATTGGGCTTAGTCAACACGAATTTATGAAAGGGAAATCATGCTGGACAAATCTGTTAAGAGGTTTTTGAGGTTGTAACTAAAGAAAGAAAAGAGAGACTTGGATTTATATAGCGCCTTTCACGACCACCAGATGTCTCAAAGCACTTTACAGCCATTGAAGTACTTTTGGAGTGTAGTCACTGTTGTAGCCAATTTGTGCACAGCAAGCTCCCAAAAACAGCAATGTGATAATGATTAGATAATCTGTTTTTTTTGTTATGTGGATTGAGTGATAAATATTGACCAGGACATCGGGGATAACTCCCCTGCTCTTCTTCAAAATAGTGCCATGTGATCTTCTACATCCACTTGAGAGCAAACGGGACCTCGATTTAACGTCTCATCTGAAAGGCGGCACCTCCGACAGTGCGGCACTTCCTCAGCACTACACTGGAGTATGAGCCTAGATTTTATTGTGCTCAGAGGCGAGAGTGCTACCCATTGAGCCACAACTAGCAGAATAGATAAGGGGGAACCAGTGGATGTGGTATATTTGGATTTTCAGAAGACATCTGATAAGGTGTGACACAAGAGGTTATTAAATAAAATTAGGGCTCATAGGATTGGGGGTAATATACTAGCATGGATTGAGGATTGATTAATGGACAGAAAATAGAGAGTAGGAATAAACAGGTCATTTTCGGTTTGGTAGGCTGTAACTAGTGGGGTATTGCAAGGATCAGATATCAATGATTTGGGTGAGGGGACCAAATGTAATGTATCCAAGTTTGTTGATGATACAAAGCTCGGTGGGAATGTGTTGTGAGGAGGATGCAAAGATGCTTCAAGGGAATAAAGACAGGCTAAGTGAGTGGGCAAGAACATGGCAAATGGTCTATAATGTGGAGAAATGTGAAGTTATCCACTTTGGTAGGAAAACTAGAAAAGCAGAGTATTATTTAAATGGTGAGAGATTGGGAAATGTTGGTGTTCAGAGGGACCTGGGTGTCCTTGTACACCAATCACTGAAAGTTAACATGCAGGTACAGCAAGTGATTAAGAAAGCAAATGGTATGTTGGCCTTCATTACAAGAGGATTTGGGTATAAGAGTGAAGACGTCTTACTGCAATTATATCGGGACCTGGTGTGACCACACCTGGAGTATTGTGTACAGTGTCGGTCTCCTTACCGAAGGAAGGATATACTTGCCACAGAGGGAGTGTAACGAAGGTTCACCAGACTGATTCCTGGGATGGGAGGATTGCCCTATGAGGAGAGATTGAGTCGAGTATGCCTAAATTCTCTAGCGTTTAGAAGAATGAGAGGCGATCTCATGGAAACATGTAAAAATCTTACAGCGTAGATGTAGGGAGGGTGTTTCCCTTAGGCTGGAGAGTCTAGAACCAGGGGTCACAGTCTCAGAATAAGGGGGCCGGCCATTTAGGACTGAGATGAGATTTCTTCACTCAGAGGGTGGTGAATCTTTGGAATTCTCTGCTCCAGAGGGCTGTGGAGGCTCAGTCGTTGAGTGTATTCAAGACAGAGGTCGATAGATTTTTGAATATTAAGAGAATCAAGGGATATGGAGATAGTGTAGGAAAGTGGAATTGAGGTAGAAGATCAGCCATGATCTTATTGAATGGCGGAGCAGGCTCGAGGGGCCGAATGGCCGACTCCTGCTCCTAAATCTTATGTTCAATGTCCAGTTTTCAGTGCCCAATATACAGTGCCCAATGTCTGGTGTCCAGTGTTCAATGCCCAACTAAGGGTGACTGGAGTGAGTTGTCTCTCTGCTGTGTACACGAGTATTGGAGACACTCACACTCACTCACAACACACATTTAGATACACTGACACAAACAGACTCTCAGCTGGCTCACATTCACCTCCCTGTTACATCTCTCGCGCTCTGTCTGCCTGATCCCCTCCCCCCTCTCTCTCTCTAATATATATATATATAAAGTAGATCGTATATAATTAAATAAAACAAAAATCACCAATGCTGGAAATCTGAAGTAAAACGATGAAATGTTGGCAATGGCCAGTCTGTCAGGATGTGAGAGAGAAAGGGCAGGTTTGTGTCTCAGGTGGGAGCGAGTTCTGAAGCTAACTGTCTGGATTCTGCCCGATTGTACATCAGTTGCTCGGATCAGGTGCCGCTTTACAGACTGCAGGACTCACACTGCTCTGGTTAATGGAGGGAGCACTGGGAGTTTTACTGGTGTTTGGGGCTTACATTCCACGGGTTTCTGTTTTTTGTGAAAACCAACTCGTGGCCGTGATCACAATCGACTTAATTTATTTAAGGGACCCGCGCTGTCGTGAGCTGCACCCCAGGGTAACTATTTACCCCCACTCCCCCTTGGCGCTGTTTACACTGGGATTCCTGGGGACCCTATAAAGTTCCCCCCCCCCCGCCCCAACAAGTGTCTGTGGCCGGCCTCAGTCGGGGGAAAGAACCTTTGAAACTGGTCCATAGCAATATACCTCACAGAATTAGACCCGGGACCCCTCCCCCCCACACACATACCCTGGGACCCCCGCCCTCACCCCCTGAAACACCTCCCACTCTGGGACACCCTCCCCTTCTAACTTGGAACCCCTCACCACCCCCCCTGACCCCACCCCCCGGGATGTCCCGGTGTCCCTGCCCCCTGGGCTGGCAGTGACTGGGGGTCCGCTCGGTGCGGGTCCATTCCTGCTGCGCTCCCTGCCAGCAGTCAGCCTCGGATTGTTGCTGTGGGTTTTCTGACCCTTTATAAACACGGCCAGGCTGACCGCCCGGGCCGGACACACGTTGCTGGCAGACTGATAGACACAACAAGTCTGGTCTGCAGCCCTTCCCCTGAACTCGCCGCTTTCCCTCACACTCTCTCTGGGATTTACATCCAAACTTCTCCTTATGACAAAATAACGCAGTTTTTAAAAAAAAAAAGAGAAATCTTTCCAAATGGTTTTATTTTCCTTTAAGTCCCCCTGGTGTTTGTCAGACCCGCTCGCCAGCTCTCTTTCCTTTCCTCATCATTTTCTTGCTACACCACCTTCCCGGTTCACAGCTCAGTGCCTCCCCTCCACCCCTCCCTCTCTCCCAAGCCTCCCCCCACCTCTCCTCCCCCCTTCTCTCCCACCTCTCACTCGCTCTCTCACTCTCTGTGTCTCTCTCCCCCTCTCTGTCTCTTTCCCTGTCTCTCTCCACTCCCCCCCTCTCCTCTCTCTCTCTCTCTCCCCTTCTCTCTGCACCCCTCTCTCCCCCCTCTCCTCTCTCTGTCTCTCTCTCTCTCTCCCCCTCTCCTCTCTGTCTCTTTCTCTCTCTCCCCCTCTCCTCTCTCTCTCTCTCCCCTTCTCCTCTCTCTGTCTCTCTCTCTCCCCCTCTCCTCTTTGTCTCTCTCCCCTTCTCCTCTCTCTCTCTCTCTCTGTCTCTCTCTCTCTCCCCTTCTCTCTGCACCCCTCTCTCCCCCTCTCCTCTCTCTGTCTCTCTCTCTCTCTCCCCCTCTCCTCTCTGTCTCTTTCTCTCTCTCCCCCCTCTCCTCTCTCTCTCTTTCCCCTTCTCCTCTCTCTGTCTCTCTCTCTCCCCCTCTCTTTGTCTCTCTCCCCTTCCCTCTCTCTGCACCCCTCCTTCCCCTCTCTCTCTCGCTGTCTCTCCCCCTCTCCTCTCTCTTTCTGTCTCTGTCTCTCTCCCCCTCTCCTCTCTCCCCCCTCTCCTCTCGCTCTCTCTCTGTCTCTCTCTTTCTCCCCCTCCCCTCTCTCTGCACCCCTCTCTCCCCTCTCCTCTCTCTCTCTCTGTGTCTCTCTCTCCTCCCCCACCCCTCTCTGTCTCTAACCCCTATCTCCCACTGACCCCAGACCTGGGGAACTCCTCCCCTCACCGTCCGCAACCAATTCCTTCCACTGGGAAAATTTAGAAATAATATTTAACAAGAGAACTTTTCAATTTAAAAACGTGATGATGGAATCGTCGAGCAAACGGCTTCGTGGCTCTGAATCCCTGAATAAATCGCAACGCCTCCACTGAACACAGCGGTTGAGAGAGAGACAGAATCAGAGAGAGACAGAGAGTGACAGTCAGAGAGAGAGAGAGAGAGTGACAGAGAGAGTGACAGAGAGAGAATCAGAGACAGAGAGTCAGAGAGAGAGACAGAGTCAGAGACAGACAGAGAGACAGAGTCAGAGAGAGAGAGAGACAGAGAGTGACAGAGAGAGAACCAGAGACAGAGAGTCAGAGACAGAGTCAGAGAGAGAGAGAGAGACAGAGAGTGACAGTCAGAGAGAGAGAGAGAGTGACAGAGAGAGAATCAGAGACAGAGAGTCAGAGACAGACAGAGAGACAGAGTCAGAGACAGACAGAGAGTCAGAGAAATAGAGAGAGAGAGAGAGCGCGCGAGTCAGAGACAGAAAGACAGAGAGACAGACACACACAGACCCTCTGGGCTCCCACGCATATTTAATACAGTCACAATATGAATCAGATTGTACAGACCGGTCAGAGGGATGCAGGCCCGGGTCAGTCGCTGGATCGGTGCGGCCCGGGTCATTGAGACTGGCTGGGTTTGGAAGCCGGGTTTATAGCTGGGCCGGGCCGGGCCGAGAGTGGAACAGAGCGGAGCTCCCACTTCTGGTTTCCATGTTTCTCCCTCACCCACACTCTCAGTTCCTCATCCCCACTCCAGGGAAAGTGTTTGTGGAGCAGGAGCCTGCAGCCCAGGCCCCCGGGACCCGGGAGGGAGTTACAAGCTGGGGATCCAGGCCAGGGGCAGAGGTATTGATGGACAGCCAGGGTCCTGGAGATCAAGGTGTCTGTTTGGATAGCTAGGTGTGGGTATCCATGTCTGTATACAGTGTGTGTCCTGCCCGCTGGGTGAAGTGCTTGGTGTGGACCCTGTCAGTGATGCCCGACCTGGCCGAAGAGCCTGCCCCACGGGCCTGGCTGGGAGTTTGGTTCAGCTGTTGGGAGGTCGCGGGTCGAGCTTTTTGCTGTTTGTTGCTGGTTTGGTGTTAAATGCTCGGCAACAACAAATTACACTGAGGTTCTAAGAATTCATCAGAACCCGGCTGTGGCTTGGCTGCGAACCTGTTGTCATGTGGTTGTTTAAAGCTGGCTGGGGAGCCGTGTGTTCACAGACCCTCTCTGGGTGTTGCGCCTCAGACCAGGAAGTACATGTGTGTAATCATAAGCAGCTTACGGCAAATAACAAGCGAGGCACAAGCCTCCGGATCCGGGGACCGAGGATTCAGGGTCTGAGCTGCCAATCGCTCCCATACTCCAGCATGTGGTGACCCAGTCACGCCGCCAAACCCGGGAAGAGAGCTGGAGTTTCCATCCAGTAAGTGCTTGGCTTGATGGGCGTATTTCGCTGTTCCCATCGTACAGAGCATTCTCTGGACCGCATCCACATTCCAGCTCCAACCACTTACACATTAGTTTAAAAAAATCTTTCAAGGAAACTGTTTTAACGACAAGTATAAATGGCAACTGAACATGAACTCCCAGAGACTCCAGCTCCCTGTAGGTCCATTATAGACAGATAGACTGCGTTAGAACTGGTGGCAGCAGTCAAATTGAGTTTACATCCTGATCTCGCATAACCCTTCTTATCATGTTCTTCCTGAAGGTGCTGACTCTCCCTGGGTTACAGTTCCTGACTTCCCTGGGGTACAGTTCCTGAAGGTGCTGACTCTCCCTGGGGTACAGTTCCTGAAGGTGCTGATTCTCCCTACGGTACAGTCCCTGAAGGTGCTGACCCTCCCTGGGGTACAGTTCCTGAAGGTGCTGACTCTCCCTGGGGTACAGTTCCTGAAGGTGCTGACCCTCCCTGGGGTACAGTTCCTGAAGGTGCTGACTCTCCCTATACCCCAGGGAGTGTCAGCCCCTTGAGTACTGTATGCAATGAGTATGTGTGACCTTAGCTCCTTTAATTAAACTCCAGAGTGTTGGTACAACATGGGAGGCCTGTTTATATACAATGCTCCCAAGGGATGCTTGGATCCCTTTGGATTCCAACAGGTAGGCCCTCTGGTGGTGGTATGATACAGGTTGCCAAGGGTTACACATAACATCACTCCCTTCCAAAATCAATAGTACACTTATTTACTATTTCGCTCCCTTGTCGATCGTCTCGGTACAAATACAGGTGTGGGTGAGTTGGTTGGTTCTTCGCTGGGCAGCTGGCCTTGCCAGGCTGCTGGGGATGGTGAGTTCAGCTTCGTGGTCAACCATATAGTGATGCTGGTTGCCACTTGTGAGTGTGTTGGAGGGTTGAAGCTGGTGGTGTCCTCTTCGGGTTGCTCGTGGCTGTTTGTGAATCGCAATTTGATTTGGTCCAAATGCTTTCTGCACGTTAGTCCATTGACCACTTTGACCTGAAACACCCTACTCCCTTCTTTGGCTATGATGGTGCCAGCAAACCATTTGGGACCATGTCCATAGTTGAGTACAAATACAGGGTGATTGACTTCAATATCGTGTCACAAATTTGCGCGATCATGGTACACGCTTTGTTGATGCCGCCTGCCCTCGATGTTATCCTGGAGATCAGGATGGGCAAGAGAGAGTCTTGTTTTGAGCACCCTTTTCATGAGCAGCTCGGCTGGGGGAACCCCGGTGAGCGAGTGGGGTCTGGTGCGGTAGCTGAGCAGGACTCGGGATAGGCGGGTCTGCAGGGAGCTTTCCGACACGCGTTTCAAGCTTTGCTTGATGGTTTGGTCTGCCCGTTCTGCCTGACTGTTGGATGCGGGCTTGAACGGGGCAGATGTGACGTGCTTGATCCCATTGCGGGTCATGAACTCCTTGAATTCAGCACTGGTGAAGCACGGCCCATTGTCGCTGACAAGGACATCAGGCAGGCCGTGTGTGGCAAACATGGCTCGTAGGTTTTCGATGGTGGCCGTGGACATGCTTGCAGACATTATTACACATTCAATCCATTTTGAATAAGCATCCACAACAACCAAGAACATTTTGCCTAGGAATGGGCCAGCAAAGTCAACGTGGATCCTAGACCACAGTTTGGAGGGCCATGACCACAAACTTAGCAGTGCCTCTCTGGGTGCATTGCTCAGTTGAGAGCAAGTGTTGCATTGGAGCACGCATGACTTTAAGTCTGAGTCGATGCCGGGCCACCACACCTGGGATCTGGCTATAGCTTTCATCATTACTATGCCTGGGTGGGTACTGTGTAAGTCACTTATGAATGTTTCCCTGCCTTTCTTAGGCAATTACCCTACAAAGACAGTCCACCTGTATGGACATTTCATCTTTGCGCCGCTTGATCTCTTCATGCATCTCCGCTGGGATGATGGACCAGCTCCCATGGAGGACATAGTTTTTTTACCAGGCACAGTAAAGGATCCTGGCTGATCCAGGTCCTGATCTGGCGGGTCACAACGGGTGACTTTTCGTTTTCGAATGCATCCATCACCAAGAGCAAGTCTGCAGGCTGTGCCATTTCCACCCCCGTGGTGGGCAATGGTAGCTGACTGAGAGCATCAGCACAGTTCTCTGTGCCTGGTCTGTGGCAGGTTACATAGTAGTATGCAGACACATGAGTGCCCATCTTTGGATGCGGGCAGAGGCATTGGTATTGATACCTTTGCTCTCTGTGAATAGCGATATGAGCGGCTCATGGTCAGTTTCTGGCTCAAACTTGAGACCAAACAGATACTGTGCATTTTTTTCACCCTGTAAACGCATGACAGAGCTTCTTTTTCAATCATGCTGTAGGCTCTTTCGACCTTGGACAAACTCCTGGATGCATAGGTGACCGGTTGCAATGTTCCTGATTCGTTAGCCTGTAGTAACACACACCCGACCCCGTGTGACGACGCATCGCAAGCTAGCACTAATCATTTACATGGGTTATACAGAATAAGCAGTTTGTTGGAACATAACAGATTTCTGGCTTTCTCAAAAGCAGCGTCTTGTGATTCCCCCGCACCCAGTCATGTCCCTTGCGGAGTAGCACATGTCGGGGCTCTAGCAAGGTGCTTAACCTGGGTAGGAAGTTACCGAAATAGTTGAGGAGTCCCAGGAACGACTGCAGCTCCATCACATTCTGTGGTCTCGGCGCGCTCCTGATGGCCTCCATCTTGGCGTCGGTGGGTCTGATGCTGTCTGCCGCGATTCTTCTTCCTAAGAACTTGACCTCTGGCGCCAGAAAAACACACTTCGAGAGTTTGAACCTGAGTCCCACATGACCTAGCCGACTTAGAACCTCTTCCAGGTTCTGCAAGTGTTCGATGGTGTCCCGACCTGTGACCAGTATGTCGTCCTGGAAGACCATGGTGCGCGGAACCGACTTTAGCAGGCTCTGTTTAAAAAAGGGGGCAGACAAAAGGCAGGTAACTATAGGCCGGTTAGTTTAACATCTGTAGTGGGGAAAATGCTTGAAGCTATCATTAAGGAAGAAATAGCGGGACATCTAGATAGGAATAGTGCAATCAAGCAGACGCAACATGGATTCATGAAGGGGAAATCATGTTTAACTAATTTACTGGAATTCTTTGAGGATATAACGAGCATGGTGGATAGAGGTGTACCGATGGATGTGGTGTATTTAGATTTCCAAAAGGCATTCGATAAGGTGCCACACAAAAGGTTACTGCAGAAGATAAAGGTACACAGAGTCAGAGGAAATGTATTAGCATGGATAGAGAATTGGCTGGCTAACAGAAAGCAGAGAGTCGGGATAAATGGGTCCTTTTTGGGTTGGAAATCGGTGGTTATTGGTGTGCCACAGGGATCGGTGCTGGGACCACAACTGTTTACAATATACATAGATGACCTGGAGGAGGGGACAGAGTGTAGTGTAACAAAATTTGCAGATGACACAAAGATTAGTGGGAAAGCAGGTTGTGTAGAGGACACAGAGAGGCTGCAAAGAGATTTAGATAGGTTAAGCGAATGGGCTAAGGTTTGGCAAATGGAATACAATGTCGGAAAATGTGAGGTCATCCACCTTGGAAAAAAAAACAGTAAAAGGGAATATTATTTGAATGGGGAGAAATTACAACATGCTGCGGTGCAGAGGGACCTGGGAGTCCTTGTGCATGAATCCCAAAAAGTTAGTTTGCAGGTGCAGCAGGTAATCAGGAAGGCGAATGGAATGTTGGCCTTCATTGCGAGAGGGATGGAGTACAAAAGCAGGGAGGTCCTGCTGCAACTGTATAGGGTATTGGTGAGGCTGCACCTGGAGTACTGCATGCAGTTTTGGTCACCTTACTTAAGGAAGGATATACTAGCTTTGGAGGGGGTACAGAGACGATTCACTAGGCTGATTCCGGAGATGAGGGGGTTACCTTATGATGATAGATTGAGTAGACTGGGTCTTTACTCGTTGGAGTTCAGAAGGATGAGGGGTGATCTTATAGAAACATTTAAAATAATGAAAGGGATAGACAAGATAGAGGCAGAGAGGCTGTTTCCACTGGTCGGGGAGACTAGAACTAGGGGGCACAGCCTCAAAATACGGGGGAGCCAATTTAAAACCGAGTTGAGAAGGAATTTCTTCTCCCAGAGGGTTGTAAATCTGTGGAATTCTCTGCCCAGGGAAGCAACTGAGGCTAGCTCATTGAATGCATTCAAATCACAGATAGATAGATTTTTAACCAAAAGGGTAATTAAGGGTTACGGGGAGAGGGCGGGTAAGTGGAGCTGAGTCCACGGCCAGATCAGCCATGATCTTGTTGAGTGGTGGAGCAGGCTCGAGGGGCTAGATGGCCTACTCCTGTTCCTAATTCTTATGTTCTATGTTCCGTTGGAAAATTGCCACGGCCGAACGAATCCCAAACGGGCATCTATTGTAGATGAACCTTTGTGCGTGTTGCTGCAGGTGAGGCCTTTCGAAGATTCCTCCAGCTCCTGCGTCATATAGGCCGAGGTCAGGTCCAACTTGGTGAACGTCTTTCCTCCAGCCAGGGTCGCAAATAGGTCGTCGGCCTTGGGTAGCGGGTACTGGTCCTGTAGCGAAAAACGGTTAATCGTTACTTTATAGTCCCCACAAATTCTGACTGTACCGTCGTCTTTGAGAACCGGAACAATTGGACTGGCCCACTCGTTGAACTCCACTGGCACGATGATTCCTTCTCGCTGCAACCTGTCCAGCTCAATTTCCACTTTCTCTTGCATCATATATGGCACCGTATGTGACTTGTGGTGGATGGGTCGTGTACTGGGAACCAAGTGGATCTGCACCCTGGCCCCCGAGAAACTTCCAATGCCTGGCTCAAATAACGACGGAAACTTGCTCAGAACCTGGGCACATGAGGCGTCGCCGATGGACGAGAGCGCTCGGATGTCATCCCAGCACCAGCGGATTATTCCCAGCTGATGCCGAATAGTGTGGGGCCATCTCCTGGCACAATCCAGAGTGGGAGTTTGTGCACTGTTCCATCATAAGAGACTTTTACTTCTGCGCTGCGAAAAACCAGGGATCAGCTCTTTGGTGTAAGTTCTTAGCTTGGTGTGAATGGGGCTAAGCTTGGGCCTGTGTGCCTTGTTGCACCACAGCCTGTCGAAGGCCTTTTTGCTCATGATAGACTGACTTGCACCCGTGTCCAGTTCCATGGATACTGGAATTCCGTTCAGTTCAACTTTTAACATGATTGGTGGATATTTCGTGGTGAAGGTGTGTACCCTGTACACTTCTGCCTCCTCGGTTTGAGTCTCTAGTTCAGTTTGATCCGCCATGGATCGCTCTTCCTCTGCAACGTGGTGGTTTGCGTAGTTTGCAGCTCATTTGCACATTCGCTGGAGGTGTCCCATTGTTCCACAGCCTTTGCACACATAGTGTTTGAAGCGGCATTGATGGACTCGATGATCACCTCTGCAGCTCCAACAAGGTGTTAATTGTCTCGCATTAACGCTTGATGGCGGACTCTCGGTCAACTGAGGTCGTGCAGCTGCAGGCGTGTACATTCTGTCATAAGCATTCCTGCCTGAAAACGACGTTACTTTGTGTACACTACTTGCCGAAACATCTTTATGCTGCAAAATTAGTTTGGTGTTATCGCTGGTGGACATAAATGCCTGGGCTATTGTTATGGCTTTGCTCAGATTCGGTGTTTCAACAGTCAATAGTTTGCGAAGGATAACCTCATGGCCAATGCCAAGCAAAAAAAGTCTCTTACCATTTGCTCAAGGAATCCATCGAATTCACAATGTCTTGCAAGGCGCCTTAGTTCGGCGACGTAGCTCGCCACTTCCTGGCCTTCAGACCGTTGACACATGTAGAACCGATACCTTGCCATCAAAATGCTTTCTTTCGGATTTAGGTGCTCCCGGACCAGCGTACACAGTTCTTCATAGGATTTGGTTGTTGGTTTCACCGGAGCTAGAAGATTCTTCATGAGGCCATAGGCTGTTGCCCCACAGACAATGAGGAGGATCGCCCTACGTTTGGCAGCGTTCTCGTCCCCTTCCATCTCATTGGCCACGAAGTATTGGTCGAGTCGCTCCACGAAGGTCTCCCAATCGTCCCCTTCTGAGAATTTCTCCAGGATACCAACAGTTCTTTGCATTTTCGCGTGGTTGTTCGTTATCTCGTCGCCAATTGTTATGCTCATAATAAAGTGATACAACTGAGTACTGTATGCAATGAGTAAGTGTGACCTTAGCTCCTTTAATTAAACTCCCGGTGTTGAGACTCGAGGTGCTCAACACCCTCCTGGATGCACTTTCTCCACCTAGGGCGGTCTTCGGCCAGGGACTCCCAGGTGTCGGTGGTGATGTCGCACTTTATCAGGGAGGCTTTGAGGGTATCCTTGTAACGTTTCTGCTGCCCACCTTTGGCTCGTTTGCCGTGAAGGAGCTCCGCATAAAGCACTTGCTGAGGGAGTATCGTATCTGGCATGCGTACTATGTGGCCTGCCCAGCGAAGCTGATCGAGTGTGGTCAGTGCTTCAATACTGGGGATGTTAGCCTGGTCGAGGACACTGATGTTAGTGTGCCTGTTCTCCCAGGGGATTTGCAGGATCTTGTGGAGACATTGTTGGTGATATATCTCCAACGACTTGAGGTGTCTTCTGTACATCGTCCATGCCTCTGATCCATACAGGAGGGTGAGTATTACTACAGCCCTGTAGACCATAAGCTTGCCATGTTCCATGCCTCGCTGCCAGGCTCCACCTCACAATCAACAAGCTCCCCGCTGGAACTAAACTACAGAACCAGTGGGAAGCTGTTTAACCTTCGCTGTCTCCAGGCCAGGTCCAAGACCACCCCAACCTCTGTTGTTGAGCTACAGTACGCGGACGACGCCTGCGTCTGCGCACATTCTGAGGCTGAACTCCAGGATATAGTCGACGTATTCACCGAGGCATATGAAAGCCTTGGGCCTTATGCTTAACATCCTTAAAACAAAGATCCTCCATCAGCCTGTCCTCGCCGCACAGCACTGCCCCCCAGTCATCAAGATTCACGGCGCGGCCCTGGACAACGTGGACCACTTCCCATATCTCGGGAGCCTCTTGTCAACAAATCTAACCCCATCACCCTCTAGACGAAGACATTTCCCCACAAATCCCCTCAAAATCTCCCCCCAATTACTTTAAATCTATGTCCCCTGGTTGTTGACCCCTCTGCCACGGGAAACAGGCCCTTCCTATCCACTCTATCCAGACCCCTCATAATTTTATACACCTCAATCAGGTCTCCCCTCAGCCTCCTCTATTCCAAAGAAAACAGACCCAACATCTCTAATCTTTCCTCATAGCTAAAATTCTCCAGTCCAGACAACATCCTCATAAATCTCCTCTGAACCCTTTCCAGTGCAATCACATCTTTCCTGTAATGTGGTGACCAGAACTGCATGCAGTACTCCAGCTGTGGCCTAACCAATGTTTTATACAGTTTAAGCATAACCCCCCCCTGCTCTTGTATTCCATGCCTCGGCTAATAAAGGCAAGTATTCCGTATGCCTTCTTAACCACCTTATCTACCTGGCCTGCTACCTTCAGGGATCTGTGGACCTGCACTCCCAGGTCCCTTTGTTCCTCTACACTTCTCAGTCTCGTACCATTTAATGTGTATTCTGGTAATCTGCTGGTCAGCGGGAACCTGAGTCACTGATTATTTGCAGCGGATTAAACGATGTGACTCTGCCTGCCTCTCCTTCCTGCTCTTTCAATGTATCGTCTGCTTTTAAAACATAGTCACCTATAGAATCGTTCATCATCATCATCATCATCATCACAGGCAGTCCCTCGGAGTCGAGGAAGACTTGCTTCCACTCTAACAGTGAGTTCTCAGGTGACTGAACAGTCCAATACAGGAATTACAGTCTCTGTCACATGTGGGACAGACAGTGGTTGGAGGAAAGGGAGGGTGGGGAGTCTGGTTTGCCGCACGCTCCTTCCACTGCCTGTGCTTGATTTCTGCATGCTCTCGGCGACGAGACTCGAGGTGCTCAGCGCCCTCCCGGATGCTCTTCCTCCACTTAGGGCGGTCTTTGGCCAGGGACTCCCAGGTGTCGGTGGGGATGTTGCATTTTATCAGGGAGGCTTTGAGGGTGTCCTTGAAATGTTTCCTCTGCCCGCCTGGGACTCACTTGCCGTGAAGAAGTTCCGAGTAGAGCGTTTGCTTTGGGAGTCTCGTGGCGGGCATGCGGACAATGTGGCCCGCCCAACGGAGCTGGTTGAGTGTGGTCAGTGCTTCGATGCTGGGGATGTCGGCCTGATCGAGGACATTAACGCTGGTGCGTCTGTCCTCCCAGGGGATCTCAGAGATGCAGTGATCGTGACCATCTTTAAAAAAGGGGACAAGTCCGACTGCGGCAACGACAGAGGACTCTCCGTTACCAGTCACTGGGAAAGTCATCGCTAGAATCCTCCTCAACCGTCTTCTCCCTGTGGCTGAGGAGCTCCTCCCGGAGTCGCAGTGCGGATTCCGTCCACTACAGCGTACAACAGACATGATCTTTACGGCGCGACAGCTGCAAGAGAAATGCAGGGAGCAGCACCAACCCTTGTACATGGCCTTCTTTGACCTTACAAAGGCCTTTGACACTGTTAACCGCGAGGGTCTATGGAGCGTACCCCTCCATTTTGGCTGCCCCCAAAAGTTCGTCACCATCCTTCGCCTGCTCCACAACGACATGCAGGCCGTGACCCTTACCAACAGATCCATTACAGGGCAAACAGGGCTGCGTCATCACTCCCTCTTCTCAATCTTCCTCACTGCCACGCTCCACCTCACAGTCAACAAGTTGGAGTGGAGCTAAACTACAGAACCAATGGGAAGCTGTTCAACCTACGCCACCTCCAGGCCAGGTCCAAGATCACCCCAACATCTGTCGTCGTCTAATTCATCCCTCAAAGGGCAAAGATTAATCACACCATTTGTGAGCACACAGAGGACGCCCTCAATCCATTCCTGAAATGTTGCCCGGTGTTTTGTCAGGTGTACCCAGCTCAGGTACATTGAGGGGGATTCTCACTCTCGTGGTCTGGGTGACAGTGTGACTGTGATTGTACACATCACCCAATATTCATTCACTGAAGTTAAAAGTAGTTCAGAAACTACAGAATGGTTGGACAAGATGCGTAAGTGGGAGGAACAATGGGAGGTGGAATTAATGCAGACAGTTAGGGAGGAAGGACAAAAACCACACGACCTCCATGAACAGTGCTGAATTAGCGAAGGGTGAGGTTAACAGAAACCTGGGAATATTCGTAGACCCAACAGGCTCAACCATTGAGGGCAGCAATCGACACAGCCAATAGGCACTCAACTCCAGTCAACACAGTGCCAAACAAGTCAGAACGAATCATCAAACTGCACAGGGCTCTGTCAGACCCACCTTGAGAACTGTGTCTAGTTCTGCTGAGACCCAGAGAGAGTCAGCACCTTCAGGGACTGTATCCCAGGGAGAGTCAGCACCTTCAGGGACTGTATCCCAGGGAGAGTCAGCACCTTCAGGGTCTGTACCCCAGGGAGAGTCAGCACCTTCAGGAACTGTACCCCAGGGAGAGTCAGCACCTTCAGGAACTGTACCCCAGGGAGAGTCAGCACCTTCAGGGACTGTACCCCAGGGAGAGTCAACACCTTCAGGGTCTGTACCCCAGGGAGAGTCAGCACCTGCAGGGTCTGTACCCCAGGGAGAGTCAGCACCTTCAGGGACTGTACCCCAGGGAGAGTCAGCACCTTCAGGGACTGTACCCCAGGGAGAGTCAGCACCTTCAGGGACTGTACCCCAGGGAGAGTCAGCACCTTCAGGGACTGTACCCCAGGGAGAGTCAGCACCTTCAGGGACTGTACCCCAGGGAGAGTCAGCTCGTTCAAGGGAGGGCTGAGAACATTTTAAAAAGGAAATAATTGTTAAGGTGTTGAGATGTGGCCAGTGATAGTTGGGGAGACACTGCATTCACTGTTGGAGGAGCAGAGATGGTGCCAAGGGATGGGAATGGAACAGAATCCTGTTCCTGTTGCTTGAGTCTCAGATGCTGGATGGGAGTCAGACTGCTGTTTTGGGGCCTGATAGAAAGAAAGGCCTGAGGATCAATTGCTCCTGCCCCAGGCCGGCTCACTATCCAGGGTGCAGGGTGGGGAGGATTCAGGAGGCACTGTTACAGTGGCACGTCGCGTGTTGTACCAGTGACAGGAATGGGAGGAAGTGCGGAGGCTCTGAGAGACTCGATCTGCTGGATCTGAACAAGAGGGCCCGGGATCCCGGGGGGTGGGCCCAGGGATCTGGGGGGTAGGCCCATGTGTCCCAGGGGGTGGGGCCCAGGTATCCCGGGGGGTGGGCCCGGGATCCCGGGGCTGAGCCCGGGGCTGGGGCCCGGGGGTCCTGGGGGGTTGGGCCCAGTGGGTGGGGGCTCAGGGGGGTGGGGTACAGGGTGGGGGGTGTGGGGTACGGGGTATGGGGCCGGGGAATGTGAGCCCGGGGGATGGGGGCTCAGGGGGGTGAGGCTCTAGGGGATTGGTCTCGGGGACCCAGTGGGTGGGGCCTGGGGTGTGGGCCAGGGGGTGGGGCTCAGGGTGGGGGGGGCCTGGGGTTTGGGGCTCAGGGTGTGGGGCCTGAGTGTGGGGTTCAAGATAGGGGGTACGGGGTGTGGGGCCCGGGGTGTGTGGTACAGGGTGGGCGGCCCGGGTGTGGGGTACGAGGTGCGGGGCTAGGGGTGTGGAGTATGGGCCCGGGGTGTGGGGCCCAGGGTGGGGGGCCTGGGGTGAGGGTACTGGGTGGGGGGTCCAGGGTGGGGGGCTCTGGGCGAGGGGCTTGGGGTGGGGGGTATGGTGTGAGGGGTGTGGGGAATGGGTGCGGGGCCCGGGGTGTGGGGTACAGGGTGGGGGGCCCGGGTGTGTGGTATGGGGCCCGGGGTATGGGGTGTGAGGCCCGGGGTGTGGGGTATGGGGCCCGGGGTGTGGGGTACGAGTTGAGGGGTCCGGGGTGTGGGGTACGGGATGAGCGGCCTGGGGTGTAGGGTACGGGGTGAGGGGCCCGGGTGTGGGTTACAGGGAGAGCGGCCTGTGTGTGGGGTACAGGTTGAGGGGCCCGGGGTGTGGGGTACAGAGAGGGCGGCCTGGGTGTGGGGTACAGGGAGGGCGGTCTGTGTGTGGGGTACAGGGTGAGGGGCCCGGGGTGTTGGGTACAGGGTGGGGGGCCTGGGTGTGGGGTACAGGGTGGAGGGCCCGGGTGTGGGGTACAGGGTCGGAGGCCCGGGGTGTTGAGTACGGTGTGAAGGGTGTGGGGTACGGGGTGTTAGGCCGCCTGGGACACACATGTGAAAACGAACACATACCAGAGAAATGTGAACAATGTGTTTCCTTATAAAGAGATAATGCGTTTTGGGCACTGCACTGCACTGCATTCTGTCCTTTGAAATATCGCATCTGGGCTTCAATCGAACCCACACTGATCCACGAGACGTCACCGTTCGCTGCTGCTTGAAGGGTCGCATGTGAAATGAGTTCAGCAACAGCACAGTGTGCAGTGAGTCACACTCAGTGAGATTACAGCCAGTCACACAGGCCACAACAATCTCGGTCTGGCAATGGAAATAGCAGCTAGGGCACTATTCTACACAGGGACAGTGTAGAGAGAGCTTTACTCTGTATCTAACCCCCTGTACCTGCCCTGGGAGTGTTTGCTGGGACAGTGTAGAGAGAGCTTTACTCTGTATCTAACCCCCTGTACCTGCCCTGGGAGTGTTTGATGGGACAGTGTAGAGGGAGCTTTACTCTGTATCTAACCCCCTGTACCTGCCCTGGGAGTGTTTGATGGGACAGTGTAGAGGGAGCTTTACTCTGTATCTAACCCCCTGTACCTGCCCTGGGAGTGTTTGATGGGACAGTGTGGAGGGAGCTTTACTCTGTATCTTACCCCCTGTACCTGCCCTGGGAGTGTTTGATGGGACAGTGTAGAGGGAGCTTTACTCTGTATCTAACCCCCTGTACCTGCCCTGGGAGTGTTTGATGGGACAGTGTGGAGGGAGCTTTACTCTGTATCTAACCCTGTGCTGTACCTGCCCTGGGAGTGTTTGATGGGACAGTGTGGAGGGAGCTTTACTCTGTATCTAACCCTGTGCTGTACCTGCCCTGGGAGTGTTTGATGGGACAGTGTAGAGGGAGCTTTACTCTGTATCTAACCCGTGCTGTACCTGCCCTGGGAGTGTTTGATGGGACAGTGTAGAGGGAGCTTTACTCTGTATCTAACCCCCTGTACCTGTCCTGGGAGTGTTTGATGGGACAGTGTAGAGGGAGCTTTACTCTGTATCTAACCCCCTGTACCTGCCCTGGGAGTGTGTGAATGGACAGTGTAG
This sequence comes from Pristiophorus japonicus, assembly GCF_044704955.1. Classification (NCBI taxonomy): domain Eukaryota; kingdom Metazoa; phylum Chordata; class Chondrichthyes; family Pristiophoridae; genus Pristiophorus; species Pristiophorus japonicus. Next base: position 2,398,793 of record NC_091992.1, on the reverse strand, counting down.
AGGGAGCTTTACTCTGTATCTGACCCCCTGTACCTGCCCTGGGAGTGTTTGATGGGACAGTGTAGAGGGAGCTTTACTCTGTATCTAACCCTGTGCTGTACCTGCCCTGGGAGTGTTTGATGGGACAGTGTAGAGGGAGCTTTACTCTGTATCTAACCCCCTGTACCTGCCCTGGGAGTGTTTGATGGGACAGTGTAGAGGGAGCTTTACTCTGTATCTAACCCCCTGTACCTGTCCTGGGAGTGTTTGATGGGACAGTGTAGAGGGAGCTTTACTCTGTATCTAACCCCCTGTACCTGCCCTGGGAGTGTGTGAATGGACAGTGTAGAGGGAGCTTTACTCTGTATCTGACCCCCTGTACTTGCCCTGGCAGTGTTTGATGGGACAGTGTAGAGGGAGCTTTACTCTGTATCTAACCCCGTGCTGTACCTGCCCTGGGAGTGTTTGATGGGACAGTGTAGAGGGAGCTTTACTCTGTATCTAACCCCATGCTGTACCTGCCCTGGGAGTGTTTGATGGGACAGTGTAGAGGGAGCTTTACTCTGTATCTAACCCAAGCTGAACTCCCTGCTCCCGCGACACCCCCACTACCCCTCCCACATATACAATGTGTTACGCTCCGTCACGCTTCAAGCAGCCCTGCTCAGCGGGTCACCAACCCCCAGGGAGCAAAGGTCATGGACATGTAATGAATTCCTGTTGGATGCAATAATGCTCACTGAACCACAGTTTGATAAAGTCTCGCTTTGTAGCTTTTACTATTGGAGGAGATATACTGCAGAAAATGCAGAGCTTGTTCACCACCCGGGCCATTTTCAGCCCTTTACTGCCCTGTTCCAGTCTGTGAGCTGGCCCGTGATAAGGAATGCTGATTGGTTTGTTTAATCAGAGCAGGCCGGCGAGTGGGTGATCATCGGTTGCCAAGGGTAACGGGCACCAGCCCCTGATCTTATGACTCAGAGACCCCGAATGGCACCAGATGTCTGCCTGTGTCGGTGACTCAGTGGCGAGAGTCCCGGACTGTGGGGAGTGAATCCCAATCACAGGATGTGCTGCTGGGGCTGGCTGCTGTCTGGGTTATACTGTCACTGATACAAGTCCCAGCCAGCCCCCCCCATGGGGGGAGACCAGAACAAGGGGGCAGTGTAAGAGTGTGCAGGCAGAGAGGGAGTGGGTGACCGCCAGACAGACAAAGAGGACCAGACAGGCAGTGCAGGTGTCCCCTGAGTTCATCTCGCTCTCCAACCAGTATTCTGTACTGAGTACCGGCGAGGGCGATGGTTCCTCCGGGGAGTGCAGCCAGCGCCAAATCAACGGCACCGCGGATAGCTCAGCTGCACAGGGAGGAAGAAGGGTGGAAGAGCTAGAGTGGCAGGGGATTCGATAATTAGGGGAATGGACAGGTGTTTCTGTAACCGCAGACGTGACTCCAGGATGGTATGTTGCCTCCCTGGTGCCAGGGTCAAGGATGTCACTGAGTGGCTGCAGGGCATTCTGAGGGGGAAGGGTGAACAGCCAGAGGTCGTGGTCCATATTGAGACCAATGACATAGGTGGAAAGTGGGATGAGGTCCTGCAGGCAGATTTTAAGGAGCTAGGAGAGAGATTAAAAAGCAGGACCTCAAAGGTAGTAATTTCCGGATTACTCCCGGTGCCACGAGCTAGTGAGTACAGAAATAGGAGGATAGAGCAGATGAATGCGTGGCTGGAGAGATGGTGCAGGAGGGAGGGCTTTAGATTCCTGAGGCATTGGGACCTGTACAAGCCGGACCAGTATCCTCACGGGAGGGTTTGCTAGTGCTGTTGGGGAAACTAGCTTGGCAGGGGGAATGGGAACCTGAGAGTAGATTCATTAGGGAGAGAAGCAAAGCTGCAAATGGAAGGAAGAAAATTAGTAAGAGGGTTTGGAAGGCAGAGGAAACAAAGGCTAGAAAATAGACAACAAGAGAGTTGGGCAGTGCTGAATGGTATATATGCAAGGAGTCTGGGGAATATGGCAGATGAGCTGAGGGCACAGAGAGACATGTGGGAATATGATATTACAGCCATTACTGAGACACGGCTGAAAGAAGGGCAGGAATGTCAGCTGGATACAGGATTTTCAGACGGGATAGAGAGGGGGTAAAAAAGGAGGGGGGGGGGGTCGCAGTATTGATTAATGAAACAATTACAGCTGTGAGGAGGGATGATATGTTAGAAGGATCATCAAATGTGGCCGTATGGGTTGAACTGAAGAACAAAAAAAGGGCGATCACACTGCGGGGAGTGTGCGATAGACCCCCAAACAGTCAGAGGGAGATAGAAGAGCAAATATTTAGGCAAATCTCCAGGAAGTGGAAAAACTATAGGGCAGTAATAGTGGGGGCTTTCAATTACCCTAATATTAACTGGGATAGACTTAGTGTGAAAGGTATAAAGGGAGCAGAATTCCTAAAATACATTCAGGAGAACTTTTTTTAGCCAGTACGTAGCAAGCCCAACAAGGAAGAGGGTGGTTCTGGATTTAGTTTTAGGGAATGAAGCTGGGCAGGTGGAAGGGGCATCAGTGGGAGAGCACTTGGGTGCTAGTGATCATAATTCAGTTAGATTTAGGGTAGTTATGGAAAAGGACAAAGATAGGCCAGGAATAAAAGTTCTCAATTGGGGAAAAGACAATTTTATTAAGCTGAGATGTGATTTATCCAAAGTGGACTGGAAACAGCTACTTGAAGGTAAATCAGTGTCAGAGCAGTGGGAACTATACAAGGAGGAGATAGTGAGGGTTCAGAGCAAGTATGTTCCCTTAAAGAAAAATGGCGGGACTAACAAATCTAGAGCCCCTTGGATGTCGCTGGGCATACAGGGTAGGATAAAGAAAAAAAGGGAAGCTTGTGACGGATACCGAGGGCTCAATACTGCAGAAACCCGAGAGGAGTACAGTAAGTGCAGGGGTGTAATTAAACAGGATATTAGGAAAACAAAGAGAGAGCATGAAAAAATGTTGGCAAGTAAAATCAAGGAAAACCCAAAGATGTTTTATAAATACATTAAGAGCAAGAGGATAATTAAAGAAAGCGTGGGGCCTATTAGAGACCATAAAGGTAATGTGTGTGTGGGGGTGGAAGACATGGGTATGGTTCTTAGTGAATACTTTGCGTCTGTTTTCACAAAAGAGAGGGTCGGTGCAGACATTGCAATCAGGGAGGAGGAGTGTGAAATATTAAATGAAATAAACATAGTGAGAGAGGAAGTATTAAGGGGAGAGCTAACAAGGCAAGGGAATACACATTAAATGGTACAACACTGAGGAACAGAGGGACCTTGGAGTGCAGGTCCACAGATCCCTGAAGGTAGCAGGCCAGGTGGATAAGGTGGTTAAGAAGACATATGGAATACTTGCCTTTATTAGCCGAGGCATATAATATAAGAGCAGGGAGGTTATGCTTGAACTGTATAAAACACTGGTTAGGCCACAGCTGGAGTACTGCGTGCAGTTCTGGTCACCACATTACAGGAAAGATGTGATTGCACTGGAGAGGGTGCAGAGGAGATTTACGAGGATGTTGCCTGGATTGGAGAATTTTAGCTATGAAGAATAATTGGATAGGCTGGGTTTGTTTTCTTTGGAACAGAGGATGCTGAGGGAAGACCTAATTGAGGTGTATAAAATTATGAGTGGCCTAGATAGAGTGGATAGGAAGAACCTATTTCCATTAGCAGAGGTGTCAACAACCAGGGGGCATAGATTTAAAGTAGTTGGTAGGAGGTTTAGAGGGGATTTGAGGAGAAATGTTTTCACCCAGAGGGTGGTGAGGGTCTGGAACTCACTGCCTGAAAGGGTGGTAGAGGCAGAAACCCTCACCACATTTAAAAAGTACCTGGATGTGCACCTGAAGTGCCGTAACCTACAGGGCTACGGACCCAGAGCTGGAAATTGGATGAGGCTGGGTAGCTCTTTGTCGGCCGGTGCGGACACGATGGGCCGAATGGCCTCCTTCCGTGCTGTAAATTTTTAGGATTCTATGATTCCAAAACCCTAAAATTAGAGCCAGGCTGTTCGAGGGTAAAATCAGAAAGCACTCCTTCACCATAGGATTAGGAGGAAGCCCTTCAGCCCCTCGAACCTTTCTGCCATGCAATGAGGTCAAGGCTATCTGTATCGTCACTCCACCTACCCGCCTTGGTTCCATAACACTTCATCCGCTTGCTCAACAAAAACTGACCCCCAGCACCCACAGCCTTTGGGGGAGAGAGTTCCCGATTCCCACGGCCCTGTGTGTGAAGAAGTGCTTCCTGACATCACCCTGAACGGCCGGGCTCTAATTTTAAGGTCCTGCCCCTTGTTCTGGACTCCCCCCACCAGAGGGAATAGTTTCTCTCGCTCGACCCCATCAACTCCTTTCATCATCTTAAACCCCTCGATCAGATCCCCCCTTAATCTCCTACACTCCGACTCCATGTCCACTCAGCACTGAGGGAGAATGAGGAGCACCTCGACCTCCCACTCGAGCCCCCCCTCCTTGGGTCAACCCCTGGACAATAGACCCTCAATAAATGGCAACCTGATGTTATTAGAACCCATTGAAACACATAGTCAGATTTAATTGAAGGAAAATGCTAATTAACGCAGCCTAGCAGGTGTTGTTCCTCAACCTGCACCTTGGGACGTTTCAGTACGTTAACGGCGCTATATAAATACAAATCATTGTTGTTGATAGCTCATTGGGTAACAGCCGGTGAAACGTTTCACCAATATTGTCCGAATGGTTGGAGTGGTTTCATAGATGATACAGCACAGAAGGAGGCCATTCAGCCCATCGTGTCTGTGCTGGCCTCTTTGAACGAACGATCCAATTAATCTCACTCTCTCACTCTTTCCCCACAGCTCGGTGAATTTTTCACCTTCTAGTATTTATCCCGTTTGAAAGTTACTATTGAATCTGCTCCCACCTCCCTTTCAGGCAGCGCGTTCCCGATCACAACAACTCGCTGCGTAAACACATTCTCCTCGCTGCCCCTCATCATCTTAAATCAGTGTTCTCTGGTTACCAATCCCCCCACAAGTGCAACTAGTTTCTCCTTATTTACTCGATCAAAATCACCCGTCATCCGGAACACTTCCCACATTGCAACACTCCAAAAGTACTTCATTGGCTGTAAAGCGCTTTGAGACGTTCGGTGGTCGTGAAAGGCGCTATATAAATGCAAGTCTTTCTTTTCTTTCACCTCTATCAAATCTCCCCTTAACCTTCTCTGCTCTAAGGAGAACAACCCCAGCTTCTCCAGTCTCTCCACATAACTGAAGTCTCTCATTCCCGGAACCATTCTGGTAAAACTCCTCTGCACCCTCTCTAAGGCCTTCACATCCTTCCTAAAGTGTGGTGCCCTGATTGAACACAATACTCCACTAACCAGTGTTTTATACAGGTTCAGCATAACCTCCTTGCCTTTGTACTCTATTCCTTTATTAATAAAGCCCAGGATGCTTTTTTAACAGCTTTCTCAACTTGTCCAGCCACCTTCAAAGATTTGTGTACATATACCGCGGGTCTCTGATCCTGTAGCCCCTTTAACATTGTACCCTTTCGTTTATATTGCCGCTCCTCATTCTTTCCTCCACACTTCTCTGCGTTAACTTTCACCTGCCATGTGCCTGCCCATTTTACCAGCCTCTGTCCTCCTGAAGTCTATCACTCTCCTCCTCACCCTTTACTACATTTCCGAGTTTCGTGTCATCTGCAAACTTTGGAATCATGCCCTGAACACCCGAGTCCAGGTCATTAATATATATTAGAAAGAGCAGTGGTCCCAACACCCCACCTCTGCGGGACACCACTGTATCTCTCCCTCCAGTCACCACGATTCCCTGCTTTCGCCCCTTTAGCCGATTTTGTATCCATGCTGTCACTCTCCCTTCAATCCCAGCGGTTTCAATTTTGGTTTCGACTGGGATCTCTAATACGCAGGAATGGGAGAGAAGGGCAGAGGTCGACACATCCAGACCAACCCATCATATTAGTATCATACAGCACAGAAGAAGGCCATTTGGCTCATCGAGCCCATGCCAGCTCCTTGGTTGCTCTAGCCAATAAGTAACCCCCCTCAAGGTGGGTGAAGGCACTGCTCCTGTTGGACTGAACAACATCAGCAGACACTCCCAGATTGATCCGAAGTCCGGGCCAAGTTGGTTGGTTTCAGCCAGGACAACACTTGGGGCGCTGGAGTTGGTCACAGTGACCATAGGCTGGGGGGATAGACCCTGGGCTAGGGGGTGCGACCCTGGGCTAGGGAGAGCAACCCTGGAGAGGGGGAGAGATCCTAGACTACGGGGACAGACCCTGGGCGAGGGAGAGTGACAATCAGGCAGAATTCCTGTTCTTGATCACGATCCAGTAACATTTGCAGGAACAAAATTTGAAAACTGGATGAGAATCGGATTGGACACAGCCCCTTCAGGGACTGTACCCGGGGAGAGTCAGCACCTTCGGGGACTGTACCCCAGGGAGAGTCAACACCTTCAGGGACAGTACCCCAGGGAGAATCAGCACCTTCAGGAACTGTACCCCAGGAAGTGTCAACACCTTCAGGAAATGTACCTCAGGGAGAGTCTGCACCTTTAGCGGCTGTACCCCAGGGGGAGTCAGCACCTTCAGGGACTGTACCCCATGGAGAGTCAGCATCTTCAGGGACTGTACCCCAGGGAGAGTCAGCACCTTCAGGGACTGTACCCCATGGAGAGTCAGCACCTTCAGGGACTGTACCCCAGGGAGAGTCAGCACCTTCAGGAACTGTACCCCAGGGAGAGTCAGCACCTTCAGTGTCTGTACCCCAGGGAGAGTCAGCACCTTCAGGAACTGTACCCCAGGGACAGTCAGCACCTTCAGGGACTGTACCCCAGGGAGAGTCAGCACCTTCATGGACTGTACACCAGGGAGAGTCAGCACCTTCAAGGACTGTACCCCAGGGAGAGTCAGCACCTTCAGGCATTGTACCCCAGGGAGAGTCAGCACCTTCAAGGACTGTACCCCAGGGAGAGTCAGCACCTTCAGGCATTGTACCTCATGGAGAGTCAGCACCTTCAAGGACTGTACCCCAGGGAGAGTCAGCACCTTCAGGGACTGTACCCCAGGGAGAGTCAGCACCTTCAGGGACTGTACCCCAGGGAGAGTCAGCACCTTCAGGAAATGTACCCCAGGGAGAGTCAGCACCTTCAGGAACTGTACTCCAGGGAGAGTCAGCACCTTCAGGGAATGTATCCCAGGGAGAGTCAGCTCCTTCATGGACTGGACCCCAGGGAGAGTCAGCACTTTCAGGGATTGTGCCCCAGGGAGAGTCAACAACTTCAGGGACTGTACCCCAGGGAGAGTCAGCACTTTCAGGGATTGTACCCCAGGGAGAGTCAGCACCTTCAGGCACTATATCCCCAGGGAGAGTCAGCACCTTCAGGGAATGTATCCCAGGGAGAGTCAGCACCTTCAAGGACTGCACCCCAGGGAGAGTCAGCACCTTCAGGGATTGTACCCCAGGGAGAGTCAGCAACTTCAGGAACTGTACCCCAGGGAGAGTCAGCAACTTCACGAACAGTACCCAAGGGAGAGTCACCACCTTCAGGGTCTGTACCCCAGGGAGAGTCAGCACCTTCAGGAACTGTACCCCAGGGAGAGTCAACAACTTCAGGAACTGTACCCCAGGGAGAGTCAGCATTTTCAGGAACTGTACTCCAGGGAGAGTCAGCACCTTCAAGAACTGTACCCCAGGGAAAGTCAGCACCTTCAGGGACTATACCCCAGGGAGAGTCACCACCTTCAGGGTCTGTACCCCAGGGAGACTCAGCACCTTCAAGGAATGTACCCCAGGGAGAGTCAGCACCTTCAGGGACTGTACCCCAGGGAGAGTCAGCACCTTCAAGGAATGTACCCCAGGGAGAGTCAGCACCTTCAGGGACTGTACCCCAGGGAGAGTCAGCACCTTCAAGGAATGTACCCCAGGGAGAGTCAGCACCTTCAGGGACTGTACCGCAGGGAGAGTCAGCACCTTCACGAACAGAACCCCAGGGAGAGTCAGCACCTTCAGGGACTGTACCCCAGGAAGAGTCAGCACCTTCAGAGACTGTACCCCAGGGAGAGTCAACACCTTCAGCAAATGTAACCCAGGGAGAGTCAGCACCTTCAGGGAATGTATCCCAGGGAGAGTCAGCTCCTTCAGGGACTGTACCCCAGGGAGAGTCAGCACCTTCAGGGAATGTACTCCAGAGGGAGTCAGCAACTTCAGGGACTGTACCCCAGGGAGTGTCAGCACCTTCCGGAACTGTACCCCAGGAAGAGTCAGCAGCTTCAGGGACTGTACCCCAGGGAGTGTCAGCACCTTCCGGAACTGTACCCCAGGAAGAGTCAGCAGGTTCAGGGACTGTACCTCAGGAAGAGTCAGAACCTTCAGGGACTGTACCCCAGGGAGAGTCAGCACCTTCAGGGACTGCACCCCTGGGAGAGTCAGCACCTTCAGGGACTGTACCCCTGGGAGAGTCAGCACCTTCAGGAACTGTACCCCAGGGAGAGTCTGCACCTTCAGCGACTGTACCCCAGGGAGAGTCAACAACTTCAGGGACTGTACCCGAGGGAGAGTCAGCACCTTCAGGGACTGTACCCCAGGGAAAGTCAGCACCTTCAGGAAATGTACCCCAGGGAGAGTCAGCAACTTCAGGAACTGCACCCCAGGGAGAGTCAGCACCTTCAGGAACTGTACCCCAGGGAGAGTCAGCAACTTCAGGAACTGTACCCCAGGGAGAGTCAGCACCTTCAGGGACTGTACCCCAGGGAGAGTCAGCACCTTCAGGAACAGTACCCCAGGGAGAGTCAGCACCTTCAGGAACTGTACCCCAGGGAGAGTCAGCACCTTCAGGAACTGTACCCCAGGAAGAGTCAACACCTTCAGCAACTGTCCCTCAGGGAGAGTCTGCATCTTCAGCGACTGTACCCCAGGGAGAGTCAACAACTTCAGGGACTGTACCCCAGGGAGAGTCAGCACCTTCAGGAACTGTACCCCAGGGAAAGTCAGCACCTTCAGGAACTGTACCCCAGGGAAAGTCAGCACCTTCAGGGACTATACCCCAGGCAGAGTCACCACCTTCAGGGTCTGTACCCCAGCGAGAGTCAGCACCTTCAAGGAATGTACCCCAGGGAGAGTCAGCACCTTCAGGAACTGTACCCCAGGGAGAGTCAGCACCTTCAGGAACTGTACCCCAGGGAGAGTCAGCACCTTCAGGGACTGTACCCCAGGGAGAGTCAGCAGCTTCAGGGACTGTACCCCAGGGAGAGTCAGTGCCTTCAGGAACTGTACCCCAGGGAGAGTCAGCAACTTCAGTGTCTGTACCCCAGGGAGAGTCAACAACTTCAGTGTCTGTACCCCAGGGAGAGTCAGCACCTTCAGGAACTGTACCCCAGAACAGTCAGCACCTTCAGGGACTGTACCCCAGGGAGAGTCAACACCTTCAGGGACTGTTCCCCAGGGAGAGTCAGCACCTTCAGGGACTGTACCCCAGGGAGAGTCAGCATATTTAGGGAATGTACCCCAAGGGAGAATCAGCACCTTCAGGGACTGTACCCCAGGGAGAATCAGCACCTTCAGGAACTGTACCCCAGGGAGAGTCAGCATATTTAGGGAATGTACCCCAGGGAGAGTCAGCACGTTCAGGGACTGTACCCCAGGGAGAGTCAGCACCTCAAGGCATGTACCCCAGGCAGAGTCAGCACCTTCAGGGACTGTAGTCCAAGGAGAGTCACCAACTTCAGGGACTGCACCTCAGGGAGAGTCAGCACCTTCAGGGAATATACCCCAGGGAGAGTCAGCACATTCAGGAACTGTACTTCAGGGAGAGTCAGCACCTTCAAGGAATGTACCCCAGGGAGAGTCAGCACCTTCAGGAACTGTACCCCAGGGAGAGTCAACAACTTCAGGAATTGTACCTCAGGGAGAGTCAGCACCTTCAGGGACTGTACCCCAGGGAGAGTCGGCAGCTTCAGGGACTGTACCCCAGGGAGAGTCAGTGCCTTCAGGAACTGTACCCCAGGGAGAGTCAGCAACTTCAGTGTCTGTACCCCAGGGAGAGTCAACAACTTCAGTGTCTGTACCCCAGGGAGAGTCAGCACCTTCAGGAACTGTACCCCAGGGACAGTCAGCACCTTCAGGGACTGTACCCCAGGGAGAGTCAGCACCTTCAGGGACTATATCCCCAGGGAGAGTCAGCACCTTCAGGGACTGTACCCCAGGTAGAGTCAGGAGCTTCAGGGACTGTACCCCAGGGAGAGTCGGCACCTTCAGGGACTGTACCCCAGGGAGAGTCAGCACCTTCAAGGACTGTACCCCAGGGAGAGTCAGCACCTTCAGGAACTGTACCCCAGGGAGAGTCAGCACCTTCAAGGACTGTACCCCAGGGAGAGTCAGCACCTTCAGGCATTGTACCCCAGGGAGAGTCAGCACCTTCAGGGAATGTATCCCAGGGAGAGTCAGCTCCTTCAGGGACTGTACCCCAGGGAGAGTCAGCACTTTCAGGGATTGTGCCCCAGGGAGAGTCAACAACTTCAAGGACTGTACCCCAGGGAGAGTCAGCACTTTCAGGGATTGTACCCCAGGGAGAGTCAGCACCTTCAAGGACTGTACCCCAGGGAGAGTCAGCACCCGCAGGGACTGTCCACCAGGGAGAATCAGCAACTTCAGGAACTGTACCCCAGGGAGAGTCAGCAACTTCACGAACAGAACCCCAGGGAGAGTCAGCACCTTCAGGGACTGTACCCCAGGAAGAGTCAGCACCTTCAGAGACTGGACCCCAGGGAGAGTCAACACCTTCAGCAAATGTAACCCAGGGAGAGTCAGCACCTTCAGGGAATGTATCCCAGGGAGAGTCAGCTCCTTCAGGGACTGTACCCCAGGGAGAGTCAGCACCTTCAGGGACTGTACCCCAGAGGGAGTCAGCAACTTCAGGGACTGTACCCCAGGGAGTGTCAGCACCTTCCGGAACTGTACCCCAGGAAGAGTCAGCAGCTTCAGGGACTGTACCCCAGGGAGTGTCAGCACCTTCCGGAACTGTACCCCAGGAAGAGTCAGCAGGTTCAGGGACTGTACCTCAGGAAGAGTCAGAACCTTCAGGGACTGTACCCCAGGGAGAGTCAGCACCTTCAGGGACTGCACCCCTGGGAGAGTCAGCACCTTCAGGGACTGTACACCTGGGAGAGTCAGCACCTTCAGGAACTGTACCCCAGGGAGAGTCTGCACCTTCAGCGACTGTACCCCAGGGAGAGTCAACAACTTCAGGGACTGTACCCGAGGGAGAGTCAGCACCTTCAGGGACTGTACCCCAGGGAAAGTCAGCACCTTCAGGAAATGTACCCCAGGGAGAGTCAGCAACTTCAGGAACTGCACCCCAGGGAGAGTCAGCACCTTCAGGAACTGTACCCCAGGGAGAGTCAGCAACTTCAGGAACTGTACCCCAGGGATAGTCAGCACCTTCAGGGACTGTACCCCAGGGAGAGTCAGCACCTTCAGGAACTGTACCCCAGGGAGAGTCAGCACCTTCAGGAACTGTACCCCAGGGAGAGTCAGCACCTTCAGGAACTGTACCCCAGGAAGAGTCAACACCTTCAGCAACTGTACCTCAGGGAGAGTCTGCACCTTCAGCGACTGTACCCCAGGGAGAGTCAGCACCTTCAGGAACTGTACCCCAGGGAAAGTCAGCACCTTCAGGGACTATACCCCAGGGAGAGTCACCTCCTTCAGGGTCTGTACCCCAGCGAGAGTCAGCACCTTCAAGGAATGTACCCCAGGGAGAGTCAGCACCTTCAGGAACTGTACCCCAGGGAGAGTCAGCACCTTCAGGAACTGTACCCCAGGGAGAGTCAGCACCTTCAGGGACTGTACCCCAGGGAGAGTCAGCAGCTTCAGGGACTGTACCCCAGGGAGAGTCAGTGCCTTCAGGAACTGTACCCCAGGGAGAGTCAGCACCTTCAGGAACTGTACCCCAGGGAAAGTCAGCACCTTCAGGGACTATACCCCAGGGAGAGTCACCACCTTCAGGGTCTGTACCCCAGCGAGAGTCAGCACCTTCAAGGAATGTACCCCAGGGAGAGTCAGCACCTTCAGGAACTGTACCCCAGGGAGAGTCAGCACCTTCAGGAACTGTACCCCAGGGAGAGTCAGCACCTTCAGGGACTGTACCCCAGGGAGAGTCAGCAGCTTCAGGGACTGTACCCCAGGGAGAGTCAGTGCCTTCAGGATCTGTACCCCAGGGAGAGTCAGCAACTTCAGTGTCTGTACCCCAGGGAGAGTCAACAACTTCAGTGTCTGTACCCCAGGGAGAGTCAGCACCTTCAGGAACTGTACCCCAGAACAGTCAGCACCTTCAGGGACTGTACCCCAGGGAGAGTCAACACCTTCAGGGACTGTTCCCCAGGGAGAGTCAGCACCTTCAGGGACTGTACCCCAGGGAGAGTCAGCATATTTCGGGAATGTACCACAAGGGAGAATCAGCACCTTCAGGGACTGTACCCCAGGGAGAATCAGCACCTTCAGGAACTGTACCCCAGGGAGAGTCAGCATATTTAGGGAATGTACCCCAGGGAGAGTCAGCACCTTCAGGGAATATACCCCAGGGAGAGTCAGCACATTCAGGAACTGTACCTCAGGGAGACTCAGCATATTTAGGTAATGTTCCCCAGGGAGAGTCAGCACGTTCAGGGACTGTACCCCAAGGAGAGTCAGCACCTCAAGGAATGTACCCCAGGGAGAGTCAGCACATTCAGGAACTGTACCCCAGGGAGAGTCAGCACCTTCAGGGACTGTACCCCAGGGAGATTCAGCACATTCAGAAACTGTACCCCAGGGAGAGTCAGCACCTTCAGGAACTGTACCCCAGGGAGAGTCAGCACTTTCAGGGACTGTACCCCAGGGAGAGTCAAGACTTTCATGAACTGTACCCCAGGGAGAGTCAGCACATTCAAGGACTGTACCCCAGGGAGAGTCTGAAGTTCAAGGAATGTACCCCAGGGAGAGTCAGCACCTTCAGGGACTGTAGTCCAAGGAGAGTCAGCAACTTCAGGGACTGTACCTCAGGGAGAGTCAGCACATTCAGGGAATGTACCTCAGGGAGAGTCAGCACGTTCAGGGACTGTACCCCAGGGAGAGTCAGCACATTCAGGAACTGTACCTCAGGGAGAGTCAGCACATTCAGGAACTGTACCTCAGGGAGAGTCAGCACGTTCAGGGACTGTACCCCAGGGAGAGTCAGCACCTTAAGGAATGTACCCCAGGGAGAGTCAGCACATCAGGAACTGTACCCCAGGGAGAGTCAGCACCTTCAGGGTCTGTACCCCAGGGAGAGTCAGCACATTCAGAAACTGTACCCCAGGGAGAGTCAGCACCTTCAGGAACTGTTCCCCAGGGAGAGTCAGCACCTTCAGGGACTGTACCCCAGGGAGAGTCAACACCTTCTGGAACTGCTCCCCAGGGTGAGTCAGCATCTTCAGGACAAGTACCCCAGGGAGAGGCAGCACCTTAGCGACTGTACCCCCGGGGAGAGTCAGCACCTTCAGGGACTGTACCCCAGAGAGAATCAGCACCTTCAGGGACTGTACCGCAGGGAGTGTCAGCATCTTCAGGAAATGTACCCCAGGGAGAGTCAGCATCTTCAGGAAATGTACCCCAGGGAGAGTCAGCACCTTCAGGAACTGTACCCCAGGGAGAGTCAGCACCTTCAGGAACTGTACCCCAGTAAGAGTCAACACCTTCAGGGACTGTACCCCAGGCAGAGTCAGCACCTTCAGGAACTGTACCACAGTAAGAGTCAACACCTTCAGGGACTGTACCCCAGGGATAGTCAGCACCTTCAAGAACTGTACCCCAGGGAGAGTCAGCACATTCAGGAACTGTACCCCAGGGAGAATCAGCAGATTCAGGAAAAGTACCCCAGGGAGAGGCAGCACCTTAGCGACTGTACCCCAGGGAGAGTCAGCACCATCAGGGACTGTACCCCAGGGAGAGACAGCACCTTCAGGGACTGTACCCCAGGGAGAGACAGCACCTTCAAGAACTGTACCCCAGGGAGAGTCAGCACATTCAAGAACTGTACCCCAGGGAGAGTCAGCACATTCAGGAACTGTACCCCAGGGAGAGTCAGCACCTTCAGGAAAAGTACCCCAGGGAGAGGCAGCACCTTAGCGATTGTACCCCAGGGAGAGTCAGCACCTACAGGGACTGTACCCCAGAGAGAATCAGCACCTTCAGGGACTGTACCCCAGGGAAAGTCAACACTTTCAGGGACTGTACCCCTGGGAGAGTCAGCACATTCAGGAACTGTACCCCAGGGAGAGTCAGCACCTTCAGAGACTGTACCCCAGGGAGAGTCAGCACCTTTACGGACTGTACCCCAGGGAGAGTCAGAACCTTCAGGGCCTGTACCCCAGGGAGAGTCAGCAACTTCAGGATCTGTAACCCAGGGAGAGTCAGCACCTTCAGGGACTGTACCCCAGGGAGTGTCAGCACCTTCAGGGACTCTACCCCAGGGAAAGTCAGCATCTTCAGGGACTGTACCCCAGGGAGAGTCAGCACCTTCAGGGACTGTACCCCAGGGAGAGTCAGCACCTTAAGGGACTGTACAACAGCGAGAGTCAGCACCTTCAGGAACTGTCCCCCAGGGAGAGTCAACACCTTCAGGAACTGTTCCCCAGCGAGAGTCAACACCTTCAGGAAATGTTCCCCAGGGAGAGTCTGCACCTTCAGGGACTGTACCCCGGGGAGAGTCAGTACCTTCACGAACTGTACCCCAGGAAGAGTCAGCACCTTCAGGATCTGTAACCCAGGGAGAGTCAGCACCTTCATGGACTGTACCCCAGGGAGAGTCAGCACCTTCAGGATCTGTAACCCAGGGAGAGTCAGCACCTTCAGGGACTGTACCCCAGGGAGAGTTAGCACCTTCAGGGACTCTACCCCAGGGAAAGTCAGCATCTTCAGGGACTGTACCCCAGGGAGAGTCAGCACCTTCAGGGACTGTACCCCAGGGAGAGTCAGCAACTTAAGGGACTGTACGCCAGGGAGAGTCAGCACCTTCAGGAACTGTCCCCCAGGGAGAGTCAACACCTTCAGGGACTGTACTCCAGGGAGAGTCAGCACCTTCAGAAACTGTACCCCAGGGAGAGTCAACACTTTCAGGAACTGTACCCCAGGGAGAGTCAGCACCTTCAGGAACTGTACCCCAGGGAGATTCAGCACCTTCAGGAAATGTACCCCAGGGAGAGTCGGCACCTTAAGGGACTGTACCCCAGGGAGAGTCAGCACCTTTAGGGACTGTACCCCTGGGAGAATCAGCAGATTCAGGAAAAGTACCCCAGGGAGAGGCAGCACCTTAGCGACTGTACCCCAGGGAGAGTCAGCACCATCAGGGACTGTACTCCAGAGAGAGTCAGCACTTTCAGGGACTGTACCCCAGGGAGAGTCAACACTTTCATGGACTGTACCCCAGGCAGAGTCAACACTTTCAGGAACTGTTCCACAGGGAGAGTCAGCACCTTCAGGGACTGTACCCCAGGGAGAGTCAGCACCTTCAGAAACTGTACCCCAGGGAGAGTCAGCATCTTCAGGGACTGTACCCCAGGGAGAGTCAGCACCTTCAGGGACTGTACCCCAGGGAGAGTCAGCACCTTAAGGGACTGTACGCCAGGGAGAGTCAGCACCTTCAGGAACTGTCCCCCAGGGAGAGTCAGCACCTTCAGGGACTGTTCCCCAGGGAGAGTCAGCACCTTCAGGAACTGTACCCCAGGGAGAGTCAGCACCTTCAGGAACTGTACCCCAGGGAGATTCAGCATCATCAGGAACTGTACCCCAGGGAGTGTCAGCACCTTCAGAAACTGGACCTCAGGGAGAGTCAGCACCTTCAGGGACTCTACCCCAGGGAAAGTCAGCATCTTCAGGGACTGTACCCCAGGGAGAGTCAGCACCTTCAGGGACTGTACCCCAGGGAGAGTCAGCAACTTAAGGGACTGTACGCCAGGGAGAGTCAGCACCTTCAGGAACTGTCCCCCAGGGAGAGTCAGCACCTTCAGGGACTGTACTCCAGGGAGAGTCAGCACCTTCAGAAACTGTACCCCAGGGAGAGTCAACACTTTCAGGAACTGTACCCCAGGGAGAGTCAGCACCTTCAGGAACTGTACCCCAGGGAGATTCAGCACCTTCAGGAAAAGTACCCCAGGGATAGGCAGCACCTTAGCGACTGTACCCCAGGGAGAGTCAGCACCATCAGGGACTGTACCCCAGAGAGAGTCAGCACTTTCAGGGACTGTACCCCTGGGAGAGTCAGCACCTTAAGGAATGTACCCCAGGGAGAGTCAGCACATCAGGAACTGTACCCCAGGGAGAGTCAGCACCTTCAGGGTCTGTACCCCAGGGAGAGTCAGCACATTCAGAAACTGTACCCCAGGGAGAGTCAGCACCTTCAGGAACTGTTCCCCAGGGAGAGTCAGCACCTTCAGGGACTGTACCCCAGGGAGAGTCAACACCTTCTGGAACTGCTCCCCAGGGTGAGTCAGCATCTTCAGGACAAGTACCCCAGGGAGAGGCAGCACCTTAGCGACTGTACCCCCGGGGAGAGTCAGCACCTTCAGGGACTGTACCCCAGAGAGAATCAGCACCTTCAGGGACTGTACCGCAGGGAGTGTCAGCATCTTCAGGAAATGTACCCCAGGGAGAGTCAGCATCTTCAGGAAATGTACCCCAGGGAGAGTCAGCACCTTCAGGAACTGTACCCCAGGGAGAGTCAGCACCTTCAGGAACTGTACCCCAGTAAGAGTCAACACCTTCAGGGACTGTACCCCAGGCAGAGTCAGCACCTTCAGGAACTGTACCACAGTAAGAGTCAACACCTTCAGGGACTGTACCCCAGGGATAGTCAGCACCTTCAAGAACTGTACCCCAGTGAGAGTCAGCATATTCAGGAACTGTACCCCAGGGAGAGTCAGCACCTTTCGGGACTGTACCCCTGGGAGAATCAGCAGATTCAGGAAAAGTACCCCAGGGAGAGGCAGCACCTTAGCGACTGTACCCCAGGGAGAGTCAGCACCATCAGGGACTGTACCCCAGGGAGAGACAGCACCTTCAGGGACTGTACCCCAGGGAGAGACAGCACCTTCAAGAACTGTACCCCAGGGAGAGTCAGCACATTCAAGAACTGTACCCCAGGGAGAGTCAGCACATTCAGGAACTGTACCCCAGGGAGAGTCAGCACCTTCAGGAAAAGTACCCCAGGGAGAGGCAGCACCTTAGCGACTGTACCCCAGGGAGAGTCAGCACCTACAGGGACTGTACCCCAGAGAGAATCAGCACCTTCAGGGACTGTACCCCAGGGAAAGTCAACACTTTCAGGGACTGTACCCCTGGGAGAGTCAGCACATTCAGGAACTGTACCCCAGGGAGAGTCAGCACCTTCAGAGACTGTACCCCAGGGAGAGTCAGCACCTTTACGGACTGTACCCCAGGGAGAGTCAGAACCTTCAGGGCCTGTACCCCAGGGAGAGTCAGCAACTTCAGGATCTGTAACCCAGGGAGAGTCAGCACCTTCAGGGACTGTACCCCAGGGAGTGTCAGCACCTTCAGGGACTCTACCCCAGGGAAAGTCAGCATCTTCAGGGACTGTACCCCAGGGAGAGTCAGCACCTTCAGGGACTGTACCCCAGGGAGAGTCAGCACCTTAAGGGACTGTACAACAGGGAGAGTCAGCACCTTCAGGAACTGTCCCCCAGGGAGAGTCAGCACCTTCAGGGACTGTACCCCAGGGAGAGTCAACACCTTCAGGAACTGTTCCCCAGCGAGAGTCAACACCTTCAGGAAATGTTCCCCAGGGAGAGTCTGCACCTTCAGGGACTGTACCCCGGGGAGAGTCAGTACCTTCACGAACTGTACCCCAGGAAGAGCCTGCACCTTCATGGACTGTACCCCAGGGAGAGTCAGCACCTTCAGGATCTGTAACCCAGGGAGAGTCAGCACCTTCAGGGACTGTACCCCAGGGAGAGTTAGCACCTTCAGGGACTCTACCCCAGGGAAAGTCAGCATCTTCAGGGACTGTACCCCAGGGAGAGTCAGCACCTTCAGGGACTGTACCCCAGGGAGAGTCAGCAACTTAAGGGACTGTACGCCAGGGAGAGTCAGCACCTTCAGGAACTGTCCCCCAGGGAGAGTCAACACCTTCAGGGACTGTACTCCAGGGAGAGTCAGCACCTTCAGAAACTGTACCCCAGGGAGAGTCAACACTTTCAGGAACTGTACCCCAGGGAGAGTCAGCACCTTCAGGAACTGTACCCCAGGGAGATTCAGCACCTTCAGGGACTGTACTCCAGAGAGAGTCAGCACTTTCAGGGACTGTACCCCTGGGAGAGTCAGCAGTCTCAGTGGCTGTACCCCAGGGAGAGTCAACACCTTCATGGACTGTACCCCAGGGAGAGTCAACACTTTCAGGAACTGTTCCACAGGGAGAGTCAGCACCTTCAGGGACTGTACGCCAGGGAGAGTCAGCACCTTCAGGAACTGTCCCCCAGGGAGAGTCGGCACCTTAAGGGACTGTACCCCAGGGAGAGTCAGCACCTTTAGGGACTGTACCCCTGGGAGAATCAGCAGATTCAGGAAAAGTACCCCAGGGAGAGGCAGCACCTTAGCGACTGTACCCCAGGGAGAGTCAGCACCATCAGGGACTGTACTCCAGAGAGAGTCAGCACTTTCAGGGACTGTACCCCTGGGAGAGTCAGCAGTCTCAGTGGCTGTACCCCAGGGAGAGTCAACACCTTCATGGACTGTACCCCAGGGAGAGTCAACACTTTCAGGAACTGTTCCACAGGGAGAGTCAGCACCTTCAGGGACTGTACGCCAGGGAGAGTCAGCACCTTCAGGAACTGTCCCCCAGGGAGAGTCAGCACCTTCAGGGACTGTACCCCAGGGAGAGTCAACACTTTCAGGGACTGTTCCCCAGGGAGAGTCAGCACCTTCAGGGACTGTACTCCAGGGAGAGTCAGCACCTTCAGAAACTGTACCCCAGGGAGAGTCAACACTTTCAGGAACTGTACCCCAGGGAGAGTCAGCACCTTCAGGAACTGTACCCCAGGGAGATTCAGCATCATCAGGAACTGTACCCCAGGGAGTGTCAGCACCTTCAGAAACTGGACCTCAGGGAGTGTCAGCACCTTCAGGAACTGTACCCCATGGAGAGTCAGCACCTTCAGTGACTGTACCCCAGGGAGAGTCAGCACCTTCAGGGACTCTACCCCAGGGAAAGTCAGCATCTTCAGGGACTGTACCCCAGGGAGAGTCAGCACCTTCAGGGACTGTACCCCAGGGAGAGTCAGCAACTTAAGGGACTGTACGCCAGGGAGAGTCAGCACCTTCAGGAACTGTCCCCCAGGGAGAGTCAGCACCTTCAGGAACTGTACCCCAGGGAGATTCAGCACCTTCAGGAAAAGTACCCCAGGGATAGGCAGCACCTTAGCGACTGTACCCCAGGGAGAGTCAGCACCATCAGGAACTGTACCCCAGGGAGAGTCAGCACCTTCAGAAACTGTACCCCAGGGAGAGTCAGCACTTTCAGGGACTGTACCCCTGGGAGAGTCAGCAGTCTCAGTGGCTGTACCCCAGGGAGAGTCAACACCTTCATGGACTGTACCCCAGGGAGAGTCAGCACCTTCAGAAACTGTACCCCAGGGAGAGTCAACACTTTCAGGATCTGTAACCCAGGGAGAGTCAGCACCTTCAGGGACTGTACCCCAGGGAGAGTCAGCACCTTCAGGGACTCTACCCCAGGTCAAGTCAGCATCTTCAGGGACTGTACCCCAGGGAGAGTCAGCACCTTCAGGGACTGTACCCCAGGGAGAGTCAGCACCTTAAGGGACTGTACGCCAGGGAGAGTCAGCACCTTCAGGAACTGTCCCCCAGGGAGAGTCAGCTCCTTCAGGGACTGTACCCCAGGGAGAGTCAACACTTTCAGGGACTGTTCCCCAGGGAGAGTCAGCACCTTCAGGGACTGTACTCCAGGGAGAGTCAGCACCTTCAGAAACTGTACCCCAGGGAGAGTCAACACTTTCAGGAACTGTACCCCAGGGAGAGTCAGCACCTTCAGGAACTGTACCCCAGGGAGATTCAGCATCTTCAGGAACTGTACCCCAGGGAGAGTCAGCACCTTCAGAAACTGGACCTCAGGGAGTGTCAGCACCATCAGGAACTGTACCCCATGGAGAGTCAGCACCTTCAGGGACTGTACCCCAGGGAGAGTCAGCACCTTCAGGACTGTACCCCAGAGAGAGTCAACACCTTCAGGGACTGTACCCCTGGGAGAGTCAGCAGTCTCAGTGGCTGTACCCCAGGGAGAGTCAATACCTTCATGGACTGTACCCCAGGGAGAGTCAACACTTTCAGGAACTGTTCCCCAGGGAGAGTCAGCACCTTCAGGGACTGTACTCCAGGGAGAGTCAGCACCTTCAGAAACTGTACCCCAGGGAGAGTCAACACTTTCAGGAACTGTGCCCCAGGGACAGTCAGCACCTTCAGGAACTGTACCCTAGGGAGAGTCAACACTTTCAGGAACTGTACCCCAGGGAGAGTCAACACTTTCAGGAACTGTTCCCCAGGGAGAGTCAGCACCTTCAGAAACTGTACCCCAGGGAGAGTCAACACTTTCAGGAACTGTACCACAGGGAGATTCAGCATCTTCAGGAACTGTACCCCAGGGAGAGTCGGCACCTTAAGGTACTGTACCCCAGGGAGAGTCAGCACCTTCAGGGACTGTACCCCTGGGAGAATCAGCAGATTCAGGAAAAGTACCCCAGGGAGAGGCAGCACCTTAGCGACTGTACCCCAGGGAGAGTCAGCACCTTCAGGGACTGTACCCCAGAGAGAGTCAACACCTTCAAGGACTGTACCCCTGGGAGAGTCAGCAGTCTCAGTGGCTGTACCCCAGCGAGAGTCTGCACCTTCAGGAAATGTACCCCAGGGAGAGTCAGCATCTTCAGGAAATGTACCCCAGGGAGAGTCAGCACATTCAGGAACTGTACCCCAGGGAGAGTCAACACCTTCAGGGACTGTACCCCTGGGAGAGTCAGCAGTCTCAGTGGCTGTAACCCAGCGAGAGTCAGCACCTTCATGGACTGTACCCCAGGGAGAGTCAGCACCTTCAGAGACTGTACCCCAGGGAGAGTCAGCACCTTTAGGGACTGTACCCCAGGGAGAGTCTGCACCTTCAGGGAGTGTATCCCACGGAGAGTCAGAACCTTCAGGGCCTGTACCCCAGGGAGAGCCTGCACCTTCTGGGACTGTACACCAGGGAGAGTCAGCACCTTCAGGATCTGTAACCCAGGGAGAGTCAGCACCTTCAGGGACTGTACCCCAGGGAGAGTCAGGGACTGTACCCCAGGGAGAGTCAGCACATTCAAGAACTGTACCCCAGGGAGAGTCAGAACCTTCAGAGACTGTACCCCAGGGAGAGTCAGCACCTTTAGGGACTGTACCCCAGGGAGAGTCTGCACCTTCAGGGAGTGTATCCCACGGAGAGTCAGAACCTTCCCGGCCTGTACCCCAGGGAGAGCCTGCACCTTCTGGGACTGTACACCAGGGAGAGTCAGCACCTTCAGGATCTGTAACCCAGGGAGAGTCAGCACCTTCAGGGACTGTACCCCAGGGAGAGTCAGCACCTTCAGGGACTCTACCCCAGGGAAAGTCAGCATCTTCAGGGACTGTACCCCAGGGAGAGTCAGCACCTTCAGGGACTGTACCCCAGGGAGAGTCAGCACCTTAAGTGACTGTACGCCAGGGAGAGTCAGCACCTTCAGGAACTGTCCCCCAGGGAGAGTCAGCACCTTCAGGGACTGTACCCCAGGGAGAGTCAACACTTTCAGGAACTGTTCCCCAGGGAGAGTCAGCACCTTCAGGGACTGTACTCCAGGGAGAGTCAGCACCTTCAGAAACTGTACCCCAGGGAGAGTCAACACTTTCAGGAACTGTACCCCAGGGAGAGTCAGCACCTTCAGGAACTGTACCCCAGGGAGATTCAGCATCTTCAGGAACTGTACCACAGGGAGAGTCAACACTTTCAGGAACTGTACCCCAGGGAGATTCAGCACCTTCAGGAAATGTACGCCAGGGATAGTCGGCACCTTAAGGGACTATACCCCAGGGAGAGTCAGCACCTTCAGGGACTGTACCCCTGGGAGAATCAGCAAATTCAGGGACTGTACCCCAGGGAGAGTCAGCACCTTCAGGGACTGTACCCCAGAGAGAGTCAACACCTTCAGGGACTGTACCCCTGGGAGAGTCAGCAGTCTCAGTGGCTGTACCCCAGGGAGAGTCAACACCTTCATGGACTGTACCCCAGGGAGAGTCAACACTTTCAGGAACTGTTCCACAGGGAGAGTCAGCACCTTCAGGGACTGTACTCCAGGGAGAATCAGCACCTTCAGAAACTGTACCCCAGGGAGAGTCAACACTTTCAGGAATTGTCCCCCAGGGAGAGTCAGCACCTTCAGGGACTGTACCCCAGGGAGAGTCAGCACCTTCAGAAACTGGACCTCAGGGAGTGTCAGCACCTTCAGGAACTGTACCCCATGGAGAGTCAGCACCTTCAGGGACTGTACCCCTGGGAGAGTCAGCACCTTAAGGGACTGTACCCCAGGGAGAGTCAGCACCTTCAGGGACTGTACCCCTGGGAGAATCAGCAAATTCAGGGATTGTACCCCAGGGAGAGTCAGCACCTTCAGGGACTGTACCCCAGAGAGAGTCAACACCTTCAGGGACTGTACCCCTGGAAGAGTCAGCAGTCTCAGTGGCTGTACCCCAGGGAGAGTCAACACCTTCATGGACTGTACCCCAGGGAGAGTCAACACTTTCAGGAACTGTTCCACAGGGAGAGTCAGCACCTTCAGGGACTGTACTCCAGGGAGAGTCAGCACCTTCAGAAACTGTACCCCAGGGAGAGTCAACACTTTCAGGAACTGTACCCCAGGGAGAGTCAGCACCTTCAGGAACTGTACCCCAGGGAGATTCAGCATCTTCAGGAACTGTACCCCAGGGAGAGTCAGCACCTTCAGGGACTGTACCCCTGGGAGAGTCAGCACCTTAAGGGACTGTACCCCAGGGAGAGTCAGCACCTTCAGGGACTGTACCCCTGGGAGAATCAGCAAATTCAGGGATTGTACCCCAGGGAGAGTCAGCATCTTCAGGAACTGTACCCCAGGGAGAGTCAGCACCTTCAGGAACTGTACTCCAGGGAGATTCAGCATCTTCAGGAACTGTACCCCAGGGAGAGTCGGCACCTTCAGGGACTGTACCCCAGGGAGAATCAGCACCTTCAGGGACTGTACCCCTGGGAGAATCAGCAGATTCAGGAAAAGTACCCCAGGGAGAGGCAGCACCTTAGCGACTATACCCCAGGGAGAGTCAGCACCTTCAGGGACTGTACCCCAGAGAGAGTCAACACCTTCAGGGACTGTACCCCTGGGAGAGTCAGCAGTCTCAGTGGCTGTACCCCAGGGAAAGTCAACACTTTCAGGGACTGTACCCCTGGGAGAGTCAGCACATTCAGGAACTGTACCCCAGGGAGAGTCAGCACCTTCAGAGACTGTACCCCAGGGAGAGTCAGCACCTTTACGGACTGTACCCCAGGGAGAGTCAGAACCTTCAGGGCCTGTACCCCAGGGAGAGTCAGCAACTTCAGGATCTGTAACCCAGGGAGAGTCAGCACCTTCAGGGACTGTACCCCAGGGAGTGTCAGCACCTTCAGGGACTCTACCCCAGGGAAAGTCAGCATCTTCAGGGACTGTACCCCAGGGAGAGTCAGCACCTTCAGGGACTGTACCCCAGGGAGAGTCAACACCTTCAGGAACTGTTCCCCAGCGAGAGTCAACACCTTCAGGAAATGTTCCCCAGGGAGAGTCTGCACCTTCAGGGACTGTACCCCGGGGAGAGTCAGTACCTTCACGAACTGTACCCCAGGAAGAGCCTGCACCTTCATGGACTGTACCCCAGGGAGAGTCAGCACCTTCAGGATCTGTAACCCAGGGAGAGTCAGCACCTTCAGGGACTGTACCCCAGGGAGAGTTAGCACCTTCAGGGACTCTACCCCAGGGAAAGTCAGCATCTTCAGGGACTGTACCCCAGGGAGAGTCAGCACCTTCAGGGACTGTACCCCAGGGAGAGTCAGCAACTTAAGGGACTGTACGCCAGGGAGAGTCAGCACCTTCAGGAACTGTCCCCCAGGGAGAGTCAACACCTTCAGGGACTGTACTCCAGGGAGAGTCAGCACCTTCAGAAACTGTACCCCAGGGAGAGTCAACACTTTCAGGAACTGTACCCCAGGGAGAGTCAGCACCTTCAGGAACTGTACCCCAGGGAGATTCAGCACCTTCAGGAAATGTACCCCAGGGAGAGTCGGCACCTTAAGGGACTGTACCCCAGGGAGAGTCAGCACCTTTAGGGACTGTACCCCTGGGAGAATCAGCAGATTCAGGAAAAGTACCCCAGGGAGAGGCAGCACCTTAGCGACTGTACCCCAGGGAGAGTCAGCACCTTCAGGGACTGTACTCCAGAGAGAGTCAGCACTTTCAGGGACTGTACCCCTGGGAGAGTCAGCAGTCTCAGTGGCTGTACCCCAGGGAGAGTCAACACCTTCATGGACTGTACCCCAGGGAGAGTCAACACTTTCAGGAACTGTTCCACAGGGAGAGTCAGCACCTTCAGGGACTGTACCCCAGGGAGAGTCAGCACCTTCAGAAACTGTACCCCAGGGAGAGTCAGCATCTTTAGGGACTGTACCCCAGGGAGAGTCAGCACCTTCAGGGACTGTACCCTAGGGAGAGTCAGCACCTTCAGGGACTCTACCCCAGGTCAAGTCAGCATCTTCAGGGACTGTACCCCAGGGAGAGTCAGCACCTTCAGGGACTGTACCCCAGGGAGAGTCAGCACCTTAAGGGACTGTACGCCAGGGAGAGTCAGCACCTTCAGGAACTGTCCCCCAGGGAGAGTCAGCTCCTTCAGGGACTGTACCCCAGGGAGAGTCAACACTTTCAGGGACTGTTCCCCAGGGAGAGTCAGCACCTTCAGGGACTGTACTCCAGGGAGAGTCAGCACCTTCAGGAACTGTCCCCCAGGGAGAGTCAGCTCCTTCAGGGACTGTACCCCAGGGAGAGTCAACACTTTCAGGGACTGTTCCCCAGGGAGAGTCAGCACCTTCAGGAACTGTACCCCAGGGAGAGTCAGCACCTTCAGGAACTGTACCCCAGGGAGATTCAGCATCTTCAGGAACTGTACCCCAGGGAGAGTCAGCACCTTCAGAAACTGGACCTCAGGGAGTGTCAGCACCATCAGGAACTGTACCCCATGGAGAGTCAACACCTTCAGGGACTGTACCCCTGGGAGAGTCAGCAGTCTCAGTGGCTGTACCCCAGGGAGAGTCAATACCTTCATGGACTGTACCCCAGCGAGAGTCAACACTTTCAGGAACTGTTCCCCAGGGAGAGTCAGCACCTTCAGGGACTGTACTCCAGGGAGAGTCAGCACCTTCAGAAACTGTACCCCAGGGAGAGTCAACACTTTCAGGAACTGTACCCCAGGGAGAGTCAACACTTTCAGGAACTGTACCCCAGGGACAGTCAGCACCTTCAGGAACTGTACCCCAGGGAGAGTCAACACTTTCAGGAACTGTACCCCAGGGAGAGTCAACACTTTCAGGAACTGTTCCCCAGGGAGAGTCAGCACCTTCAGGGACTGTACTCCAGGGAGAGTCAGCACCTTCAGAAACTGTACCCCAGGGAGAGTCAACACTTTCAGGAACTGTACCACAGGGAGATTCAGCATCTTCAGGAACTGTACCCCAGGGAGAGTCGGCACCTTAAGGTACTGTACCCCAGGGAGAGTCAGCACCTTCAGGGACTGTACCCCTGGGAGAATCAGCAGATTCAGGAAAAGTACCCCAGGGAGAGGCAGCACCTTAGCGACTGTACCCCAGGGAGAGTCAGCACCTTCAGGGACTGTACCCCAGAGAGAGTCAACACCTTCAAGGACTGTACCCCTGGGAGAGTCAGCAGTCTCAGTGGCTGTACCCCAGCGAGAGTCTGCACCTTCAGGAAATGTACCCCAGGGAGAGTCAGCATCTTCAGGAAATGTACCCCAGGGAGAGTCAGCACATTCAGGAACTGTACCCCAGGGAGAGTCAGCAGTCTCAGTGGCTGTAACCCAGCGAGAGTCAGCACCTTCATGGACTGTACCCCAGGGAGAGTCAGCACCTTCAGAGACTGTACCCCAGGGAGAGTCAGCACCTTTAGGGACTGTACCCCAGGGAGAGTCTGCACCTTCAGGGAGTGTATCCCACGGAGAGTCAGAACCTTCAGGGCCTGTACCCCAGGGAGAGGCTGCACCTTCTGGGACTGTACACCAGGGAGAGTCAGCACCTTCTGGATATGTAACCCAGGGAGAGTCAGCACCTTCAGGGACTGTACCCCAGGGAGAGTCAGGGACTGTACCCCAGGGAGAGTCAGCACATTCAAGAACTGTACCCCAGGGAGAGTCAGCACCTTCAGAGACTGTACCCCAGGGAGAGTCAGCACCTTTAGGGACTGTACCCCAGGGAGAGTCTGCACCTTCAGGGAGTGTATCCCACGGAGAGTCAGAACCTTCCCGGCCTGTACCCCAGGGAGAGCCTGCACCTTCTGGGACTGTACACCAGGGAGAGTCAGCACCTTCAGGATCTGTAACCCAGGGAGAGTCAGCACCTTCAGGGACTGTACCCCAGGGAGAGTCAGCACCTTCAGGGACTCTACCCCAGGGAAAGTCAGCATCTTCAGGGACTGTACCCCAGGGAGAGTCAGCACCTTCAGGGACTGTACCCCAGGGAGAGTCAGCACCTTAAGTGACTGTACGCCAGGGAGAGTCAGCACCTTCAGGAACTGTCCCCCAGGGAGAGTCAGCACCTTCAGGGACTGTACCCCAGGGAGAGTCAACACTTTCAGGAACTGTTCCCCAGGGAGAGTCAGCACCTTCAGGGACTGTACTCCAGGGAGAGTCAGCACCTTCAGAAACTGTACCCCAGGGAGAGTCAACACTTTCAGGAACTGTACCCCAGGGAGAGTCAGCACCTTCAGGGACTGTACCCCAGGGGGATTCAGCATCTTCAGGAACTGTACCACAGGGAGAGTCAACACTTTCAGGAACTGTACCCCAGGGAGATTCAGCACCTTCAGGAAATGTACGCCAGGGATAGTCGGCACCTTAAGGGACTATACCCCAGGGAGAGTCAGCACCTTCAGGGACTGTACCCCTGGGAGAATCAGCAAATTCAGGGACTGTACCCCAGGGAGAGTCAGCACCTTCAGGGACTGTACCCCAGAGAGAGTCAACACCTTCAGGGACTGTACCCCTGGGAGAGTCAGCAGTCTCAGTGGCTGTACCCCAGGGAGAGTCAACACCTTCATGGACTGTACCCCAGGGAGAGTCAACACTTTCAGGAACTGTTCCACAGGGAGAGTCAGCACCTTCAGGGACTGTACTCCAGGGAGAGTCAGCACCTTCAGAAACTGTACCCCAGGGAGAGTCAACACTTTCAGGAATTGTCCCCCAGGGAGAGTCAGCACCTTCAGGGACTGTACCCCAGGGAGAGTCAGCACCTTCAGAAACTGGACCTCAGGGAGTGTCAGCACCTTCAGGAACTGTACCCCATGGAGAGTCAGCACCTTCAGGGACTGTACCCCTGGGAGAGTCAGCACCTTAAGGGACTGTACCCCAGGGAGAGTCAGCACCTTCAGGGACTGTACCCCTGGGAGAATCAGCAAATTCAGGGATTGTACCCCAGGGAGAGTCAGCACCTTCAGGGACTGTACCCCAGAGAGAGTCAACACCTTCAGGGACTGTACCCCTGGAAGAGTCAGCAGTCTCAGTGGCTGTACCCCAGGGAGAGTCAACACCTTCATGGACTGTACCCCAGGGAGAGTCAACACTTTCAGGAACTGTTCCACAGGGAGAGTCAGCACCTTCAGGGACTGTACTCCAGGGAGAGTCAGCACCTTCAGAAACTGTACCCCAGGGAGAGTCAACACTTTCAGGAACTGTACCCCAGGGAGAGTCAGCACCTTCAGGAACTGTACCCCAGGGAGATTCAGCATCTTCAGGAACTGTACCCCAGGGAGAGTCAGCACCTTCAGGGACTGTACCCCTGGGAGAGTCAGCACCTTAAGGGACTGTACCCCAGGGAGAGTCAGCACCTTCAGGGACTGTACCCCTGGGAGAATCAGCAAATTCAGGGATTGTACCCCAGGGAGAGTCAGCATCTTCAGGAACTGTACCCCAGGGAGAGTCAGCACCTTCAGGAACTGTACTCCAGGGAGATTCAGCATCTTCAGGAACTGTACCCCAGGGAGAGTCGGCACCTTCAGGGACTGTACCCCAGGGAGAATCAGCACCTTCAGGGACTGTACCCCTGGGAGAATCAGCAGATTCAGGAAAAGTACCCAGGGAGAGGCAGCACCTTAGCGACTATACCCCAGGGAGAGTCAGCACCTTCAGGGACTGTACCCCAGAGAGAGTCAACACCTTCAGGGACTGTACCCCTGGGAGAGTCAGCAGTCTCAGTGGCTGTACCCCAGCGAGAATCTGCACTTCAGGAAATGTACCCCAGGGAGAGTCAGCATCTTCAGGAAATGTACCCCAGGGATAGTCTGCACATTCAGGAACTGTACCCCAGGGAGAGTCAACACCTTCAGGGACTGTACCCCAGGGAGAGTCAGCACCTTCAGGGACTGTACCCCAGGGAGAGTCAGCACCTTCAGGGACTGTACCCCAGGGAGAGTCAGCACATTCAGGAACAGTACCCCAGGGAGAGTCAGCACCTTCATGGACTCTACCCCAGGGAGAGTCAGCACATTCAGGAACTGTGCCCCAGGGAGAGTCAGCACCTTCAGCGACTGTACCCCAGGGAGAGTCAGCACATTCAAGAACTGTACCCCAGGGAGAGACAGCACCTTCAGAGACTGTACCCCAGGGAGAGTCAGCACCTTTAGGGACTGTACCCCAGGGAGAGTCTGCACCTTCAGGGTGTGTACCCCACGGATAGTCAGAACCTTCAGGGCCTGTACCCCAGGGAGAGCCTGCACCTTCAGGGACTGTACCCCAGGGAGAGTCAGCACCTTCAGGATCTGTAACCCAGGGAGAGTCAGCACCTTCAGGGACTGTACCCCAGGGAGAGTCAGCACCTTCAGGGACTGTACCCCAGAGAGAGTCAGCACCTTCAGGGACTGTACCGCAGGGAGAGTATGCAACTTCAGGGACTGTACCCCAGGGAGTGTCAGCATCTTCAGGAAATGTACCCCAGGGAGAGTCAGCATCTTCAGGGACTGTACCCCAGGGAGAGTCAGCACCTTCAGGGACTGTACCCCAGAGAGAGTCAACACCTTCAAGGACTGTACCCCTGGGAGAGTCAGCAGTCTCAGTGGCTGTACCCCAGCGAGAGTCTGCACCTTCAGGAAATGTACCCCAGGGAGAGTCAGCATCTTCAGGAAATGTACCCCAGGGAGAGTCAGCACATTCAGGAACTGTACCCCAGGGAGAGTCAACACCTTCAGGGACTGTACCCCTGGGAGAGTCAGCAGTCTCAGTGGCTGTAACCCAGCGAGAGTCAGCACCTTCATCGACTGTACCCCAGGGAGAGTCAGCACCTTCAGAAACTGTACCCCAGGGAGAGTCAACACTTTCAGGAACTGTACCCCAGGGAGAGTCAGCACCTTCAGGAACTGTACCCCAGGGAGATTCAGCATCTTCAGGAACTGTACCACAGGGAGAGTCAACACTATCAGGAACTGTACCCCAGGGAGATTCAGCACCTTCAGGGACTGTACCCCTGGGAGAATCAGCAAATTCAGGGACTGTACCCCAGGGAGAGTCAGCACCTTCAGGGACTGTACCCCAGAGAGAGTCAACACCTTCAGGGACTGTACCCCTGGGAGAGTCAGCAGTCTCAGTGGCTGTACCCCAGGGAGAGTCAACACCTTCATGGACTGTACCCCAGGGAGAGTCAACACTTTCAGGAACTGTTCCACAGGGAGAGTCAGCACCTTCAGGGACTGTACTCCAGGGAGAGTCAGCACCTTCAGAAACTGTACCCCAGGGAGAGTCAACACTTTCAGGAATTGTACCCCAGGGAGAGTCAGCACCTTCAGGGACTGTACCCCAGGGAGAGTCAGCACCTTCAGAAACTGGACCTCAGGGAGTGTCAGCACCTTCAGGAACTGTACCCCATGGAGAGTCAGCACCTTCAGGGACTGTACCCCTGGGAGAGTCAGCACCTTAAGGGACTGTACCCCAGGGAGAGTCAGCACCTTCAGGGACTGTACCCCTGGGAGAATCAGCAAATTCAGGGATTGTACCCCAGGGAGAGTCAGCACCTTCAGGGACTGTACCCCAGAGAGAGTCAACACCTTCAGGGACTGTACCCCTGGAAGAGTCAGCAGTCTCAGTGGCTGTACCCCAGGGAGAGTCAACACCTTCATGGACTGTACCCCAGGGAGAGTCAACACTTTCAGGAACTGTACCCCAGGGAGAGTCAGCACCTTCAGGAACTGTACCCCAGGGAGATTCAGCATCTTCAGGAACTGTACCCCAGGGAGAGTCAGCACCTTCAGGGACTGTACCCCTGGGAGAGTCAGCACCTTAAGGGACTGTACCCCAGGGAGAGTCAGCACCTTCAGGGACTGTACCCCTGGGAGAATCAGCAAATTCAGGGATTGTACCCCAGGGAGAGTCAGCATCTTCAGGAACTGTACCCCAGGGAGAGTCAGCACCTTCAGGAACTGTACTCCAGGGAGATTCAGCATCTTCAGGAACTGTACCCCAGGGAGAGTCGGCACCTTCAGGGACTGTACCCCAGGGAGAATCAGCACCTTCAGGGACTGTACCCCTGGGAGAATCAGCAGATTCAGGAAAAGTACCCCAGGGAGAGGCAGCACCTTAGCGACTATACCCCAGGGAGAGTCAGCACCTTCAGGGACTGTACCCCAGAGAGAGTCAACACCTTCAGGGACTGTACCCCTGGGAGAGTCAGCAGTCTCAGTGGCTGTACCCCAGCGAGAGTCTGCACCTTCAGGGAATGTACCCCAGGGAGAGTCAGCATCTTCAGGAAATGTACCCCAGGGAGAGTCTGCACATTCAGGAACTGTACCCCAGGGAGAGTCAACACCTTCAGGGACTGTACCCCAGGGAGAGTCAGCACCTTCAGGGACTGTACCCCAGGGAGAGTCAGCACCTTCAGGGACTGTACCCCAGGGAGAGTCAGCACATTCAGGAACAGTACCCCAGGGAGAGTCAGCACCTTCATGGACTCTACCCCAGGGAGAGTCAGCACATTCAGGAACAATGCCCCAGGGAGAGTCAGCACCTTCAGCGACTGTACCCCAGGGAGAGTCAGCACATTCAAGAACTGTACCCCAGGGAGAGACAGCACCTTTAGGGACTGTACCCCAGGGAGAGTCTGCACCTTCAGGGTGTGTACCCCACGGATAGTCAGAACCTTCAGGGCCTGTACCCCAGGGAGAGCCTGCACCTTCAGGGACTGTACCCCAGGGAGAGTCAGCACCTTCAGGATCTGTAACCCAGGGAGAGTCAGCACCTTCAGGGACTGTACCCCAGGGAGAGTCAGCACCTTCAGGGACTGTTCCGCAGGGAGAGTATGCAACTTCAGGGACTGTACCCCAGGGAGAGTCAGCATCTTCAGGAAATGTACCCCAGGGAGAGTCAGCACATTCAGGAACTGTACCCCAGGGAGAGTCAACACCTTCAGGGACTGTACCCCTGGGAGAATCAGCAGTCTCAGTGGCTGTAACCCAGCGAGAGTCAGCACCTTCATGGACTGTACCCCAGGGAGAGTCAGCACCTTCAGGGACTGTACCCCAGAGAGAGTCAGCACCTTCAGGGACTGTACCCCAGGGAGAGTCAGCACATTCAGGAACTGTACCCCAGGGAGAGTCAGCACATTCAGGGATTTTACCCCTGAGAGAGTCAGCACCTTCAGGAACAGTACCCCAGGGAGAGTCAGCACCTTCATGGACTGTACCCCAGGGAGAGTCAGCACATTCAGGAACTGTGCCCCAGGGAGAGTCAGCACCTTCAGGGACTGTACCCCAGGGAGAGTCAGCACATTCAAGAACTGTACCCCAGGGAGAGTCAGCACCTTCAGAGACTGTACCCCAGGGAGAGTCAGCACCTTTAGGGACTGTACCCCAGGGAGAGTCTGCACCTTCAGGGAGTGTACCCCACGGAGAGTCAGAACCTTCAGGGCCTGTACCCCAGGGAGAGCCTGCACCTTCTGGGACTGTACCCCAGGGAGAGTCAGCACCTTCAGGATCTGTAACCCAGGAAGAGTCAGCACCTTCAGGGACTGTACCCCAGGGAGAGTCAGCACCTTCAGGGACTCTACCCCAGGGAAAGTCAGCATCTTCAGGGACTGTACCCCAGGGAGAGTCAGCACCTTCAGGGACTGTACCCCAGGGAGAGTCAACACTTTCAGGAACTGTTCCCCAGGGAGAGTCAGCACCTTCAGGGACTGTACTCCAGGGAGAGTCAGCACCTTCAGAAACTGTACCCCAGGGAGAGTCAACACTTTCAGGAACTGTACCCCAGGGAGAGTCAGCACCTTCAGGAACTGTACCCCAGGGAGATTCAGCATCTTCAGGAACTGTACCACAGGGAGAGTCAACACTTTCAGGAACTGTACCCCAGGGAGATTCAGCACCTTCAGGAAATGTACGCCAGGGATAGTCGGCACCTTAAGGGACTGTACCACAGGGAGAGTCAACACTTTCAGGAACTGTTCCCCAGGGAGAGTCAGCACCTTCAGGGACTGTACCACAGGGAGAGTCAACACTTTCAGGAACTGTACCCCAGGGAGAGTCAGCACCTTCAGGAACTGTACCCCAGGGAGATTCAGCATCTTCAGGAACTGTACCCCAGGGAGAGTCAGCACCTTAAGGGACTGTACCCCAGGGAGAGTCAGCACCTTCAGGGACTGTACCCCTGGGAGAATCAGCAAATTCAGGGATTGTACCCCAGGGAGAGTCAGCATCTTCAGGAACTGTACCCCAGGGAGAGTCAGCACCTTCAGGAACTGTACTCCAGGGAGAGTCAGCACCTTCAGGAACTGTACCCCAGGGAGATTCAGCATCTTCAGGAACTGTACCCCAGGGAGAGTCGGCACCTTCAGGGACTGTACCCCAGGGAGAATCAGCACCTTCAGGGACTGTACCCCTGGGAGAATCAGCAGATTCAGGAAAAGTACCCCAGGGAGAGGCAGCACCTTAGCGACTGTACCCCAGGGAGAGTCAGCACCTTCAGGGACTGTACCCCAGAGAGAGTCAACACCTTCAGGGACTGTACCCCTGGGAGAGTCTGCAGTCTCAGTGGCTGTACCCCAGCGAGAGTCTGCACCTTCAGGAAATGTACCCCAGGGAGAGTCAGCATCTTCAGGAAATGTACCCCAGGGAGAGTCTGCACATTCAGGAACTGTACCCCAGGGAGAGTCAACACCTTCAGGGACTGTACCCCAGGGAGAGTCAGCACCTTCAGGGACTGTACCCCAGGGAGAGTCAGCACCTTCAGGGACCGTACCCCAGGGAGAGTCAGCACATTCAGGAACAGTACCCCAGGGAGAGTCAGCACCTTCATGGACTCTACCCCAGGGAGAGTCAGCACATTCAGGAACTGTGCCCCAGGGAGAGTCAGCACCTTCAGCGACTGTACCCCAGGGAGAGTCAGCACATTCAAGAACTGTACCCCAGGGAGAGACAGCACCTTCAGAGACTGTACCCCAGGGAGAGTCAGCACCTTTAGGGACTGTACCCCAGGGAGAGCCTGCACCTTCAGGGTGTGTACCCCACGGAGAGTCAGAACCTTCAGGGCCTGTACCCCAGGGAGAGCCTGCACCTTCAGGGACTGTACCCCAGGGAGAGTCAGCACCTTCAGGATCTGTAACCCAGGGAGAGTCAGCACCTTCAGGGACTGTACCCCAGGGAGAGTCAGCACCTTCAGGGACTGTACCCCAGAGAGAGTCAGCACCTTCAGGGACTGTACCGCAGGGAGAGTATGCAACCTCAGGGACTGTACCCCAGGGAGTGTCAGCATCTTCAGGAAATGTACCCCAGGGAGAGTCAGCACCTTCAGGAACTGTCCCCCAGGGAGAGTCAGCACCTTCAGGGACTGTACCCCAGGGAGAGTCAACACTTTCAGGAACTGTTCCCCAGGGAGAGTCAGCACCTTCAGGGACTGTACTCCAGGGAGAGTCAGCACCTTCAGAAACTGTACCCCAGGGAGAGTCAACACTTTCAGGAACTGTACCCCAGGGAGAGTCAGCACCTTCAGGAGCTGTACCCCAGGGAGATTCAGCATCTTCAGGAATTGTACCACAGGGAGATTCAGCATCTTCAGGAAATGTACCCCAGGGAGAGTCGGCACCTTAAGGGACTGTACCCCAGGGAGAGTCAGCACCTTCAGGGACTGTACCCCAGGGAGAGTCAGCATCTTCAGAAACTGGACCTCAGGGAGTGTCAGCACCTTCAGGAACTGTACCCCATGGAGAGTCAGCACCTTCAGGGACTGTACCCCAGGGAGAGTCAGCACATTCAGGGACTCTACCCCAGGGAGAATCAGCACCTTCAGGGACTGTGCCCCAGGGAGAGTCAGCACCTTCAGGGACTGTACCCCAGGGAGGGTCAGCATCTTCAGGGACTGTACCCACAGGGAGAGTCAGCATCTTCAGGAAATGTACCCAGTGAGAGTCATCACCTTAAGGGACTGTACCCCAGGGAGAGTCAGCACCTTCAGGAACTGTACCCCATGGAGAGTCAGCACCTTCAGGGACTGTACCCCTGGGAGAGTCAGCACCTTAAGGGACTGTACCCCAGGGAGAGTCAGCACCTTCAGGGACTGTACCCCTGGGAGAATCAGCAAATTCAGGGATTGTACCCCAGGGAGAGTCAGCACCTTCAGGGACTGTACCCCAGAGAGAGTCAACACCTTCAGGGACTGTACCCCTGGGAGAGTCAGCAGTCTCAGTGGCTGTACCCCAGGGAGAGTCAACACCTTCATGGACTGTACCCCAGGGAGAGTCAACACTTTCAGGAACTGTTCCACAGGGAGAGTCAGCACCTTCAGGGACTGTACTCCAGGGAGAGTCAGCACCTTCAGAAACTGTACCCCAGGGAGAGTCAACACTTTCAGGAACTGTACCCCAGGGAGAGTCAGCACCTTCAGGAACTGTACCCCAGGGAGATTCAGCATCTTCAGGAACTGTACCCCAGGGAGAGTCAGCACCTTCAGGGACTGTACCCCTGGGAGAGTCAGCACCTTAAGGGACTGTACCCCAGGGAGAGTCAGCACCTTCAGGGACTGTACCCCTGGGAGAATCAGCAAATTCAGGGATTGTACCCCAGGGAGAGTCAGCATCTTCAGGAACTGTACCCCAGGGAGAGTCAGCACCTTCAGGAACTGTACTCCAGGGAGATTCAGCATCTTCAGGAACTGTACCCCAGGGAGAGTCGGCACCTTCAGGGACTGTACCCCAGGGAGAATCAGCACCTTCAGGGACTGTACCCCTGGGAGAATCAGCAGATTCAGGAAAAGTACCCCAGGGAGAGGCAGCACCTTAGCGACTGTACCCCAGGGAGAGTCAGCACCTTCAGGGACTGTACCCCAGAGAGAGTCAACACCTTCAGGGACTGTACCCCTGGGAGAGTCTGCAGTCTCAGTGGCTGTACCCCAGCGAGAGTCTGCACCTTCAGGAAATGTACCCCAGGGAGAGTCAGCATCTTCAGGAAATGTACCCCAGGGAGAGTCTGCACATTCAGGAACTGTACCCCAGGGAGAGTCAACACCTTCAGGGACTGTACCCCAGGGAGAGTCAGCACCTTCAGGGACTGTACCCCAGGGAGAGTCAGCACCTTCAGGGACCGTACCCCAGGGAGAGTCAGCACATTCAGGAACTGTGCCCCAGGGAGAGTCAGCACCTTCAGCGACTGTACCCCAGGGAGAGTCAGCACATTCAAGAACTGTACCCCAGGGAGAGACAGCACCTTCAGAGACTGTACCCCAGGGAGAGTCAGCACCTTTAGGGACTGTACCCCAGGGAGAGTCTGCACCTTCAGGGTGTGTACCCCACGGAGAGTCAGAACCTTCAGGGCCTGTACCCCAGGGAGAGCCTGCACCTTCAGGGACTGTACCCCAGGGAGAGTCAGCACCTTCAGGATCTGTAACCCAGGGAGAGTCAGCACCTTCAGGGACTGTACCCCAGGGAGAGTCAGCACCTTCAGGGACTGTACCCCAGAGAGAGTCAGCACCTTCAGGGACTGTACCGCAGGGAGAGTATGCAACTTCAGGGACTGTACCCCAGGGAGTGTCAGCATCTTCAGGAAATGTACCCCAGGGAGAGTCAGCACCTTCAGGAACTGTCCCCCAGGGAGAGTCAGCACCTTCAGGGACTGTACCCCAGGGAGAGTCAACACTTTCAGGAACTGTTCCCCAGGGAGAGTCAGCACCTTCAGGGACTGTACTCCAGGGAGAGTCAGCACCTTCAGAAACTGTACCCCAGGGAGAGTCAACACTTTCAGGAACTGTACCCCAGGGAGAGTCAGCACCTTCAGGAGCTGTACCCCAGGGAGATTCAGCATCTTCAGGAACTGTACCACAGGGAGATTCAGCATCTTCAGGAAATGTACCCCAGGGAGAGTCGGCACCTTAAGGGACTGTACCCCAGGGAGAGTCAGCACCTTCAGGGACTGTACCCCAGGGAGAGTCAGCATCTTCAGAAACTGGACCTCAGGGAGTGTCAGCACCTTCAGGAACTGTACCCCATGGAGAGTCAGCACCTTCATGGACTGTACCCCAGGGAGAGTCAGCACATTCAGGGACTGTACTCCAGGGAGATTCAGCATCTTCAGGAACTGTACCCCAGGGAGAGTCGGCACCTTCAGGGACTGTACCCCAGGGAGAATCAGCACCTTCAGGGACTGTACCCCTGGGAGAATCAGCAGATTCAGGAAAAGTACCCCAGGGAGAGGCAGCACCTTAGCGACTGTACCCCAGGGAGAGTCAGCACCTTCAGGGACTGTACCCCAGAGAGAGTCAACACCTTCAGGGACTGTACCCCTGGGAGAGTCTGCAGTCTCAGTGGCTGTACCCCAGCGAGAGTCTGCACCTTCAGGAAATGTACCCCAGGGAGAGTCAGCATCTTCAGGAAATGTACCCCAGGGAGAGTCTGCACATTCAGGAACTGTACCCCAGGGAGAGTCAACACCTTCAGGGACTGTACCCCAGGGAGAGTCAGCACCTTCAGGGACTGTACCCCAGGGAGAGTCAGCACCTTCAGGGACCGTACCCCAGGGAGAGTCAGCACATTCAGGAACAGTACCCCAGGGAGAGTCAGCACCTTCATGGACTCTACCCCAGGGAGAGTCAGCACATTCAGGAACTGTGCCCCAGGGAGAGTCAGCACCTTCAGCGACTGTACCCCAGGGAGAGTCAGCACATTCAAGAACTGTACCCCAGGGAGAGACAGCACCTTCAGAGACTGTACCCCAGGGAGAGTCAGCACCTTTAGGGACTGTACCCCAGGGAGAGTCTGCACCTTCAGGGTGTGTACCCCACGGAGAGTCAGAACCTTCAGGGCCTGTACCCCAGGGAGAGCCTGCACCTTCAGGGACTGTACCCCAGGGAGAGTCAGCACCTTCAGGATCTGTAACCCAGGGAGAGTCAGCACCTTCAGGGACTGTACCCCAGGGAGAGTCAGCACCTTCAGGGACTGTACCCCAGAGAGAGTCAGCACCTTCAGGGACTGTACCGCAGGGAGAGTATGCAACTTCAGGGACTGTACCCCAGGGAGTGTCAGCATCTTCAGGAAATGTACCCCAGGGAGAGTCAGCACCTTCAGGAACTGTCCCCCAGGGAGAGTCAGCACCTTCAGGGACTGTACCCCAGGGAGAGTCAACACTTTCAGGAACTGTTCCCCAGGGAGAGTCAGCACCTTCAGGGACTGTACTCCAGGGAGAGTCAGCACCTTCAGAAACTGTACCCCAGGGAGAGTCAACACTTTCAGGAACTGTACCCCAGGGAGAGTCAGCACCTTCAGGAGCTGTACCCCAGGGAGATTCAGCATCTTCAGGAACTGTACCACAGGGAGATTCAGCATCTTCAGGAAATGTACCCCAGGGAGAGTCGGCACCTTAAGGGACTGTACCCCAAGGAGAGTCAGCACCTTCAGGGACTGTACCCCAGGGAGAGTCAGCATCTTCAGAAACTGGACCTCAGGGAGTGTCAGCACCTTCAGGAACTGTACCCCATGGAGAGTCAGCACCTTCATGGACTGTACCCCAGGGAGAGTCAACACTTTCAGGAACTGTACCCCAGGGAGAGTCAGCACCTTCAGGAACTGTACCCCAGGGAGATTCAGCATCTTCAGGAACTGTACCCCAGGGAGAGTCAGCACCTTCAGGGACTGTACCCCTGGGAGAGTCAGCACCTTAAGGGACTGTACCCCAGGGAGAGTCAGCACCTTCAGGGACTGTACCCCTGGGAGAATCAGCAAATTCAGGGATTGTACCCCAGGGAGAGTCAGCATCTTCAGGAACTGTACCCCAGGGAGAGTCAGCACCTTCAGGAACTGTACTCCAGGGAGATTCAGCATCTTCAGGAACTGTACCCCAGGGAGAGTCGGCACCTTCAGGGACTGTACCCCAGGGAGAATCAGCACCTTCAGGGACTGTACCCCTGGGAGAATCAGCAGATTCAGGAAAAGTACCCCAGGGAGAGGCAGCACCTTAGCGACTATACCCCAGGGAGAGTCAGCACCTTCAGGGACTGTACCCCAGAGAGAGTCAACACCTTCAGGGACTGTACCCCAGGGAGAGTCAGCACCTTCAGGGACTGTACCCCAGGGAGAGTCAGCACATTCAAGAACTGTACCCCAGGGAGAGACAGCACCTTCAGAGACTGTACCCCAGGGAGAGTCAGCACCTTTAGGGACTGTACCCCAGGGAGAGTCTGCACCTTCAGGGTGTGTACCCCACGGATAGTCAGAACCTTCAGGGCCTGTACCCCAGGGAGAGCCTGCACCTTCAGGGACTGTACCCCAGGGAGAGTCAGCACCTTCAGGATCTGTAACCCAGGGAGAGTCAGCACCTTCAGGGACTGTACCCCAGGGAGAGTCAGCACCTTCAGGGACTGTACCCCAGAGAGAGTCAGCACCTTCAGGGACTGTACCGCAGGGAGAGTATGCAACTTCAGGGACTGTACCCCAGGGAGAGTCAGCATCTTCAGGAAATGTACCCCAGGGAGAGTCAGCACATTCAGGAACTGTACCCCAGGGAGAGTCAACACCTTCAGGGACTGTACCCCTGGGAGAATCAGCAGTCTCAGTGGCTGTAACCCAGCGAGAGTCAGCACCTTCATGGACTGTACCCCAGGGAGAGTCAGCACCTTCAGGGACTGTACCCCAGAGAGAGTCAGCACCTTCAGGGACTGTACCCCAGGGAGAGTCAGCACATTCAGGAACTGTACCCCAGGGAGAGTCAGCACATTCAGGGATTTTACCCCAGAGAGAGTCAGCACCTTCAGGAACAGTACCCCAGGGAGAGTCAGCACCTTCATGGACTGTACCCCAGGGAGAGTCAGCACATTCAGGAACTGTGCCCCAGGGAGAGTCAGCACCTTCAGGGACTGTACCCCAGGGAGAGTCAGCACATTCAAGAACTGTACCCCAGGGAGAGTCAGCACCTTCAGAGACTGTACCCCAGGGAGAGTCAGCACCTTTAGGGACTGTACCCCAGGGAGAGTCTGCACCTTCAGGGAGTGTACCCCACGGAGAGTCAGAACCTTCAGGGCCTGTACCCCAGGGAGAGCCTGCACCTTCTGGGACTGTACCCCAGGGAGAGTCAGCACCTTCAGGATCTGTAACCCAGGGAGAGTCAGCACCTTCAGGGACTGTACCCCAGGGAGAGTCAGCACCTTCAGGGACTCTACCCCAGGGAAAGTCAGCATCTTCAGGGACTGTACCCCAGGGAGAGTCAGCACCTTCAGGGACTGTACCCCAGGGAGAGTCAGCACCTTAAGTGACTGTACGCCAGGGAGAGTCAGCACCTTCAGGAACTGTCCCCCAGGGAGAGTCAGCACCTTCAGGGACTGTACCCCAGGGAGAGTCAACACTTTCAGGAACTGTTCCCCAGGGAGAGTCAGCACCTTCAGGGACTGTACTCCAGGGAGAGTCAGCACCTTCAGAAACTGTACCCCAGGGAGAGTCAACACTTTCAGGAACTGTACCCCAGGGAGAGTCAGCACCTTCAGGAACTGTACCCCAGGGAGATTCAGCATCTTCAGGAACTGTACCACAGGGAGAGTCAACACTTTCAGGAACTGTACCCCAGGGAGATTCAGCACCTTCAGGAAATGTACGCCAGGGATAGTCGGCACCTTAAGGGACTGTACCACAGGGAGAGTCAACACTTTCAGGAACTGTTCCCCAGGGAGAGTCAGCACCTTCAGGGACTGTACCACAGGGAGAGTCAACACTTTCAGGAACTGTACCCCAGGGAGAGTCAGCACCTTCAGGAACTGTACCCCAGGGAGATTCAGCATCTTCAGGAACTGTACCCCAGGGAGAGTCAGCACCTTAAGGGACTGTACC
Organism: Pristiophorus japonicus; assembly: GCF_044704955.1. Classification (NCBI taxonomy): domain Eukaryota; kingdom Metazoa; phylum Chordata; class Chondrichthyes; family Pristiophoridae; genus Pristiophorus; species Pristiophorus japonicus. The sequence continues at coordinate 2,358,107 of NC_091992.1, read as the reverse complement.
CCAGGGAGAGTCAGCACCTTCAGGGACTGTACCCCTGGGAGAATCAGCAAATTCAGGGATTGTACCCCAGGGAGAGTCAGCATCTTCAGGAACTGTACCCCAGGGAGAGTCAGCACCTTCAGGAACTGTACTCCAGGGAGATTCAGCATCTTCAGGAACTGTACCCCAGGGAGAGTCGGCACCTTCAGGGACTGTACCCCAGGGAGAATCAGCACCTTCAGGGACTGTACCCCTGGGAGAATCAGCAGATTCAGGAAAAGTACCCCAGGGAGAGGCAGCACCTTAGCGACTGTACCCCAGGGAGAGTCAGCACCTTCAGGGACTGTACCCCAGAGAGAGTCAACACCTTCAGGGACTGTACCCCTGGGAGAGTCAGCACCTTCAGGGACTGTACTCCAGGGAGAGTCAGCACCTTCAGAAACTGTACCCCAGGGAGAGTCAACACTTTCAGGAACTGTACCCCAGGGAGAGTCAGCACCTTCAGGAACTGTACCCCAGGGAGATTCAGCATCTTCAGGAACTGTACCCCAGGGAGAGTCAGCACCTTCAGGGACTGTACCCCTGGGAGAGTCAGCACCTTAAGGGACTGTACCCCAGGGAGAGTCAGCACCTTCAGGGACTGTACCCCTGGGAGAATCAGCAAATTCAGGGATTGTACCCCAGGGAGAGTCAGCATCTTCAGGAACTGTACCCCAGGGAGAGTCAGCACCTTCAGGAACTGTACTCCAGGGAGATTCAGCATCTTCAGGAACTGTACCCCAGGGAGAGTCGGCACCTTCAGGGACTGTACCCCAGGGAGAATCAGCACCTTCAGGGACTGTACCCCTGGGAGAATCAGCAGATTCAGGAAAAGTACCCAGGGAGAGGCAGCACCTTAGCGACTATACCCCAGGGAGAGTCAGCACCTTCAGGGACTGTACCCCAGAGAGAGTCAACACCTTCAGGGACTGTACCCCTGGGAGAGTCAGCAGTCTCAGTGGCTGTACCCCAGCGAGAATCTGCACTTCAGGAAATGTACCCCAGGGAGAGTCAGCATCTTCAGGAAATGTACCCCAGGGATAGTCTGCACATTCAGGAACTGTACCCCAGGGAGAGTCAACACCTTCAGGGACTGTACCCCAGGGAGAGTCAGCACCTTCAGGGACTGTACCCCAGGGAGAGTCAGCACCTTCAGGGACTGTACCCCAGGGAGAGTCAGCACATTCAGGAACAGTACCCCAGGGAGAGTCAGCACCTTCATGGACTCTACCCCAGGGAGAGTCAGCACATTCAGGAACTGTGCCCCAGGGAGAGTCAGCACCTTCAGCGACTGTACCCCAGGGAGAGTCAGCACATTCAAGAACTGTACCCCAGGGAGAGACAGCACCTTCAGAGACTGTACCCCAGGGAGAGTCAGCACCTTTAGGGACTGTACCCCAGGGAGAGTCTGCACCTTCAGGGTGTGTACCCCACGGATAGTCAGAACCTTCAGGGCCTGTACCCCAGGGAGAGCCTGCACCTTCAGGGACTGTACCCCAGGGAGAGTCAGCACCTTCAGGATCTGTAACCCAGGGAGAGTCAGCACCTTCAGGGACTGTACCCCAGGGAGAGTCAGCACCTTCAGGGACTGTACCCCAGAGAGAGTCAGCACCTTCAGGGACTGTACCGCAGGGAGAGTATGCAACTTCAGGGACTGTACCCCAGGGAGTGTCAGCATCTTCAGGAAATGTACCCCAGGGAGAGTCAGCATCTTCAGGGACTGTACCCCAGGGAGAGTCAGCACCTTCAGGGACTGTACCCCAGAGAGAGTCAACACCTTCAAGGACTGTACCCCTGGGAGAGTCAGCAGTCTCAGTGGCTGTACCCCAGCGAGAGTCTGCACCTTCAGGAAATGTACCCCAGGGAGAGTCAGCATCTTCAGGAAATGTACCCCAGGGAGAGTCAGCACATTCAGGAACTGTACCCCAGGGAGAGTCAACACCTTCAGGGACTGTACCCCTGGGAGAGTCAGCAGTCTCAGTGGCTGTAACCCAGCGAGAGTCAGCACCTTCATCGACTGTACCCCAGGGAGAGTCAGCACCTTCAGAAACTGTACCCCAGGGAGAGTCAACACTTTCAGGAACTGTACCCCAGGGAGAGTCAGCACCTTCAGGAACTGTACCCCAGGGAGATTCAGCATCTTCAGGAACTGTACCACAGGGAGAGTCAACACTATCAGGAACTGTACCCCAGGGAGATTCAGCACCTTCAGGGACTGTACCCCTGGGAGAATCAGCAAATTCAGGGACTGTACCCCAGGGAGAGTCAGCACCTTCAGGGACTGTACCCCAGAGAGAGTCAACACCTTCAGGGACTGTACCCCTGGGAGAGTCAGCAGTCTCAGTGGCTGTACCCCAGGGAGAGTCAACACCTTCATGGACTGTACCCCAGGGAGAGTCAACACTTTCAGGAACTGTTCCACAGGGAGAGTCAGCACCTTCAGGGACTGTACTCCAGGGAGAGTCAGCACCTTCAGAAACTGTACCCCAGGGAGAGTCAACACTTTCAGGAATTGTACCCCAGGGAGAGTCAGCACCTTCAGGGACTGTACCCCAGGGAGAGTCAGCACCTTCAGAAACTGGACCTCAGGGAGTGTCAGCACCTTCAGGAACTGTACCCCATGGAGAGTCAGCACCTTCAGGGACTGTACCCCTGGGAGAGTCAGCACCTTAAGGGACTGTACCCCAGGGAGAGTCAGCACCTTCAGGGACTGTACCCCTGGGAGAATCAGCAAATTCAGGGATTGTACCCCAGGGAGAGTCAGCACCTTCAGGGACTGTACCCCAGAGAGAGTCAACACCTTCAGGGACTGTACCCCTGGAAGAGTCAGCAGTCTCAGTGGCTGTACCCCAGGGAGAGTCAACACCTTCATGGACTGTACCCCAGGGAGAGTCAACACTTTCAGGAACTGTACCCCAGGGAGAGTCAGCACCTTCAGGAACTGTACCCCAGGGAGATTCAGCATCTTCAGGAACTGTACCCCAGGGAGAGTCAGCACCTTCAGGGACTGTACCCCTGGGAGAGTCAGCACCTTAAGGGACTGTACCCCAGGGAGAGTCAGCACCTTCAGGGACTGTACCCCTGGGAGAATCAGCAAATTCAGGGATTGTACCCCAGGGAGAGTCAGCATCTTCAGGAACTGTACCCCAGGGAGAGTCAGCACCTTCAGGAACTGTACTCCAGGGAGATTCAGCATCTTCAGGAACTGTACCCCAGGGAGAGTCGGCACCTTCAGGGACTGTACCCCAGGGAGAATCAGCACCTTCAGGGACTGTACCCCTGGGAGAATCAGCAGATTCAGGAAAAGTACCCCAGGGAGAGGCAGCACCTTAGCGACTATACCCCAGGGAGAGTCAGCACCTTCAGGGACTGTACCCCAGAGAGAGTCAACACCTTCAGGGACTGTACCCCTGGGAGAGTCAGCAGTCTCAGTGGCTGTACCCCAGCGAGAGTCTGCACCTTCAGGGAATGTACCCCAGGGAGAGTCAGCATCTTCAGGAAATGTACCCCAGGGAGAGTCTGCACATTCAGGAACTGTACCCCAGGGAGAGTCAACACCTTCAGGGACTGTACCCCAGGGAGAGTCAGCACCTTCAGGGACTGTACCCCAGGGAGAGTCAGCACCTTCAGGGACTGTACCCCAGGGAGAGTCAGCACATTCAGGAACAGTACCCCAGGGAGAGTCAGCACCTTCATGGACTCTACCCCAGGGAGAGTCAGCACATTCAGGAACAATGCCCCAGGGAGAGTCAGCACCTTCAGCGACTGTACCCCAGGGAGAGTCAGCACATTCAAGAACTGTACCCCAGGGAGAGACAGCACCTTTAGGGACTGTACCCCAGGGAGAGTCTGCACCTTCAGGGTGTGTACCCCACGGATAGTCAGAACCTTCAGGGCCTGTACCCCAGGGAGAGCCTGCACCTTCAGGGACTGTACCCCAGGGAGAGTCAGCACCTTCAGGATCTGTAACCCAGGGAGAGTCAGCACCTTCAGGGACTGTACCCCAGGGAGAGTCAGCACCTTCAGGGACTGTTCCGCAGGGAGAGTATGCAACTTCAGGGACTGTACCCCAGGGAGAGTCAGCATCTTCAGGAAATGTACCCCAGGGAGAGTCAGCACATTCAGGAACTGTACCCCAGGGAGAGTCAACACCTTCAGGGACTGTACCCCTGGGAGAATCAGCAGTCTCAGTGGCTGTAACCCAGCGAGAGTCAGCACCTTCATGGACTGTACCCCAGGGAGAGTCAGCACCTTCAGGGACTGTACCCCAGAGAGAGTCAGCACCTTCAGGGACTGTACCCCAGGGAGAGTCAGCACATTCAGGAACTGTACCCCAGGGAGAGTCAGCACATTCAGGGATTTTACCCCTGAGAGAGTCAGCACCTTCAGGAACAGTACCCCAGGGAGAGTCAGCACCTTCATGGACTGTACCCCAGGGAGAGTCAGCACATTCAGGAACTGTGCCCCAGGGAGAGTCAGCACCTTCAGGGACTGTACCCCAGGGAGAGTCAGCACATTCAAGAACTGTACCCCAGGGAGAGTCAGCACCTTCAGAGACTGTACCCCAGGGAGAGTCAGCACCTTTAGGGACTGTACCCCAGGGAGAGTCTGCACCTTCAGGGAGTGTACCCCACGGAGAGTCAGAACCTTCAGGGCCTGTACCCCAGGGAGAGCCTGCACCTTCTGGGACTGTACCCCAGGGAGAGTCAGCACCTTCAGGATCTGTAACCCAGGAAGAGTCAGCACCTTCAGGGACTGTACCCCAGGGAGAGTCAGCACCTTCAGGGACTCTACCCCAGGGAAAGTCAGCATCTTCAGGGACTGTACCCCAGGGAGAGTCAGCACCTTCAGGGACTGTACCCCAGGGAGAGTCAACACTTTCAGGAACTGTTCCCCAGGGAGAGTCAGCACCTTCAGGGACTGTACTCCAGGGAGAGTCAGCACCTTCAGAAACTGTACCCCAGGGAGAGTCAACACTTTCAGGAACTGTACCCCAGGGAGAGTCAGCACCTTCAGGAACTGTACCCCAGGGAGATTCAGCATCTTCAGGAACTGTACCACAGGGAGAGTCAACACTTTCAGGAACTGTACCCCAGGGAGATTCAGCACCTTCAGGAAATGTACGCCAGGGATAGTCGGCACCTTAAGGGACTGTACCACAGGGAGAGTCAACACTTTCAGGAACTGTTCCCCAGGGAGAGTCAGCACCTTCAGGGACTGTACCACAGGGAGAGTCAACACTTTCAGGAACTGTACCCCAGGGAGAGTCAGCACCTTCAGGAACTGTACCCCAGGGAGATTCAGCATCTTCAGGAACTGTACCCCAGGGAGAGTCAGCACCTTAAGGGACTGTACCCCAGGGAGAGTCAGCACCTTCAGGGACTGTACCCCTGGGAGAATCAGCAAATTCAGGGATTGTACCCCAGGGAGAGTCAGCATCTTCAGGAACTGTACCCCAGGGAGAGTCAGCACCTTCAGGAACTGTACTCCAGGGAGAGTCAGCACCTTCAGGAACTGTACCCCAGGGAGATTCAGCATCTTCAGGAACTGTACCCCAGGGAGAGTCGGCACCTTCAGGGACTGTACCCCAGGGAGAATCAGCACCTTCAGGGACTGTACCCCTGGGAGAATCAGCAGATTCAGGAAAAGTACCCCAGGGAGAGGCAGCACCTTAGCGACTGTACCCCAGGGAGAGTCAGCACCTTCAGGGACTGTACCCCAGAGAGAGTCAACACCTTCAGGGACTGTACCCCTGGGAGAGTCTGCAGTCTCAGTGGCTGTACCCCAGCGAGAGTCTGCACCTTCAGGAAATGTACCCCAGGGAGAGTCAGCATCTTCAGGAAATGTACCCCAGGGAGAGTCTGCACATTCAGGAACTGTACCCCAGGGAGAGTCAACACCTTCAGGGACTGTACCCCAGGGAGAGTCAGCACCTTCAGGGACTGTACCCCAGGGAGAGTCAGCACCTTCAGGGACCGTACCCCAGGGAGAGTCAGCACATTCAGGAACAGTACCCCAGGGAGAGTCAGCACCTTCATGGACTCTACCCCAGGGAGAGTCAGCACATTCAGGAACTGTGCCCCAGGGAGAGTCAGCACCTTCAGCGACTGTACCCCAGGGAGAGTCAGCACATTCAAGAACTGTACCCCAGGGAGAGACAGCACCTTCAGAGACTGTACCCCAGGGAGAGTCAGCACCTTTAGGGACTGTACCCCAGGGAGAGCCTGCACCTTCAGGGTGTGTACCCCACGGAGAGTCAGAACCTTCAGGGCCTGTACCCCAGGGAGAGCCTGCACCTTCAGGGACTGTACCCCAGGGAGAGTCAGCACCTTCAGGATCTGTAACCCAGGGAGAGTCAGCACCTTCAGGGACTGTACCCCAGGGAGAGTCAGCACCTTCAGGGACTGTACCCCAGAGAGAGTCAGCACCTTCAGGGACTGTACCGCAGGGAGAGTATGCAACCTCAGGGACTGTACCCCAGGGAGTGTCAGCATCTTCAGGAAATGTACCCCAGGGAGAGTCAGCACCTTCAGGAACTGTCCCCCAGGGAGAGTCAGCACCTTCAGGGACTGTACCCCAGGGAGAGTCAACACTTTCAGGAACTGTTCCCCAGGGAGAGTCAGCACCTTCAGGGACTGTACTCCAGGGAGAGTCAGCACCTTCAGAAACTGTACCCCAGGGAGAGTCAACACTTTCAGGAACTGTACCCCAGGGAGAGTCAGCACCTTCAGGAGCTGTACCCCAGGGAGATTCAGCATCTTCAGGAATTGTACCACAGGGAGATTCAGCATCTTCAGGAAATGTACCCCAGGGAGAGTCGGCACCTTAAGGGACTGTACCCCAGGGAGAGTCAGCACCTTCAGGGACTGTACCCCAGGGAGAGTCAGCATCTTCAGAAACTGGACCTCAGGGAGTGTCAGCACCTTCAGGAACTGTACCCCATGGAGAGTCAGCACCTTCAGGGACTGTACCCCAGGGAGAGTCAGCACATTCAGGGACTCTACCCCAGGGAGAATCAGCACCTTCAGGGACTGTGCCCCAGGGAGAGTCAGCACCTTCAGGGACTGTACCCCAGGGAGGGTCAGCATCTTCAGGGACTGTACCCACAGGGAGAGTCAGCATCTTCAGGAAATGTACCCAGTGAGAGTCATCACCTTAAGGGACTGTACCCCAGGGAGAGTCAGCACCTTCAGGAACTGTACCCCATGGAGAGTCAGCACCTTCAGGGACTGTACCCCTGGGAGAGTCAGCACCTTAAGGGACTGTACCCCAGGGAGAGTCAGCACCTTCAGGGACTGTACCCCTGGGAGAATCAGCAAATTCAGGGATTGTACCCCAGGGAGAGTCAGCACCTTCAGGGACTGTACCCCAGAGAGAGTCAACACCTTCAGGGACTGTACCCCTGGGAGAGTCAGCAGTCTCAGTGGCTGTACCCCAGGGAGAGTCAACACCTTCATGGACTGTACCCCAGGGAGAGTCAACACTTTCAGGAACTGTTCCACAGGGAGAGTCAGCACCTTCAGGGACTGTACTCCAGGGAGAGTCAGCACCTTCAGAAACTGTACCCCAGGGAGAGTCAACACTTTCAGGAACTGTACCCCAGGGAGAGTCAGCACCTTCAGGAACTGTACCCCAGGGAGATTCAGCATCTTCAGGAACTGTACCCCAGGGAGAGTCAGCACCTTCAGGGACTGTACCCCTGGGAGAGTCAGCACCTTAAGGGACTGTACCCCAGGGAGAGTCAGCACCTTCAGGGACTGTACCCCTGGGAGAATCAGCAAATTCAGGGATTGTACCCCAGGGAGAGTCAGCATCTTCAGGAACTGTACCCCAGGGAGAGTCAGCACCTTCAGGAACTGTACTCCAGGGAGATTCAGCATCTTCAGGAACTGTACCCCAGGGAGAGTCGGCACCTTCAGGGACTGTACCCCAGGGAGAATCAGCACCTTCAGGGACTGTACCCCTGGGAGAATCAGCAGATTCAGGAAAAGTACCCCAGGGAGAGGCAGCACCTTAGCGACTGTACCCCAGGGAGAGTCAGCACCTTCAGGGACTGTACCCCAGAGAGAGTCAACACCTTCAGGGACTGTACCCCTGGGAGAGTCTGCAGTCTCAGTGGCTGTACCCCAGCGAGAGTCTGCACCTTCAGGAAATGTACCCCAGGGAGAGTCAGCATCTTCAGGAAATGTACCCCAGGGAGAGTCTGCACATTCAGGAACTGTACCCCAGGGAGAGTCAACACCTTCAGGGACTGTACCCCAGGGAGAGTCAGCACCTTCAGGGACTGTACCCCAGGGAGAGTCAGCACCTTCAGGGACCGTACCCCAGGGAGAGTCAGCACATTCAGGAACTGTGCCCCAGGGAGAGTCAGCACCTTCAGCGACTGTACCCCAGGGAGAGTCAGCACATTCAAGAACTGTACCCCAGGGAGAGACAGCACCTTCAGAGACTGTACCCCAGGGAGAGTCAGCACCTTTAGGGACTGTACCCCAGGGAGAGTCTGCACCTTCAGGGTGTGTACCCCACGGAGAGTCAGAACCTTCAGGGCCTGTACCCCAGGGAGAGCCTGCACCTTCAGGGACTGTACCCCAGGGAGAGTCAGCACCTTCAGGATCTGTAACCCAGGGAGAGTCAGCACCTTCAGGGACTGTACCCCAGGGAGAGTCAGCACCTTCAGGGACTGTACCCCAGAGAGAGTCAGCACCTTCAGGGACTGTACCGCAGGGAGAGTATGCAACTTCAGGGACTGTACCCCAGGGAGTGTCAGCATCTTCAGGAAATGTACCCCAGGGAGAGTCAGCACCTTCAGGAACTGTCCCCCAGGGAGAGTCAGCACCTTCAGGGACTGTACCCCAGGGAGAGTCAACACTTTCAGGAACTGTTCCCCAGGGAGAGTCAGCACCTTCAGGGACTGTACTCCAGGGAGAGTCAGCACCTTCAGAAACTGTACCCCAGGGAGAGTCAACACTTTCAGGAACTGTACCCCAGGGAGAGTCAGCACCTTCAGGAGCTGTACCCCAGGGAGATTCAGCATCTTCAGGAACTGTACCACAGGGAGATTCAGCATCTTCAGGAAATGTACCCCAGGGAGAGTCGGCACCTTAAGGGACTGTACCCCAGGGAGAGTCAGCACCTTCAGGGACTGTACCCCAGGGAGAGTCAGCATCTTCAGAAACTGGACCTCAGGGAGTGTCAGCACCTTCAGGAACTGTACCCCATGGAGAGTCAGCACCTTCATGGACTGTACCCCAGGGAGAGTCAGCACATTCAGGGACTGTACTCCAGGGAGATTCAGCATCTTCAGGAACTGTACCCCAGGGAGAGTCGGCACCTTCAGGGACTGTACCCCAGGGAGAATCAGCACCTTCAGGGACTGTACCCCTGGGAGAATCAGCAGATTCAGGAAAAGTACCCCAGGGAGAGGCAGCACCTTAGCGACTGTACCCCAGGGAGAGTCAGCACCTTCAGGGACTGTACCCCAGAGAGAGTCAACACCTTCAGGGACTGTACCCCTGGGAGAGTCTGCAGTCTCAGTGGCTGTACCCCAGCGAGAGTCTGCACCTTCAGGAAATGTACCCCAGGGAGAGTCAGCATCTTCAGGAAATGTACCCCAGGGAGAGTCTGCACATTCAGGAACTGTACCCCAGGGAGAGTCAACACCTTCAGGGACTGTACCCCAGGGAGAGTCAGCACCTTCAGGGACTGTACCCCAGGGAGAGTCAGCACCTTCAGGGACCGTACCCCAGGGAGAGTCAGCACATTCAGGAACAGTACCCCAGGGAGAGTCAGCACCTTCATGGACTCTACCCCAGGGAGAGTCAGCACATTCAGGAACTGTGCCCCAGGGAGAGTCAGCACCTTCAGCGACTGTACCCCAGGGAGAGTCAGCACATTCAAGAACTGTACCCCAGGGAGAGACAGCACCTTCAGAGACTGTACCCCAGGGAGAGTCAGCACCTTTAGGGACTGTACCCCAGGGAGAGTCTGCACCTTCAGGGTGTGTACCCCACGGAGAGTCAGAACCTTCAGGGCCTGTACCCCAGGGAGAGCCTGCACCTTCAGGGACTGTACCCCAGGGAGAGTCAGCACCTTCAGGATCTGTAACCCAGGGAGAGTCAGCACCTTCAGGGACTGTACCCCAGGGAGAGTCAGCACCTTCAGGGACTGTACCCCAGAGAGAGTCAGCACCTTCAGGGACTGTACCGCAGGGAGAGTATGCAACTTCAGGGACTGTACCCCAGGGAGTGTCAGCATCTTCAGGAAATGTACCCCAGGGAGAGTCAGCACCTTCAGGAACTGTCCCCCAGGGAGAGTCAGCACCTTCAGGGACTGTACCCCAGGGAGAGTCAACACTTTCAGGAACTGTTCCCCAGGGAGAGTCAGCACCTTCAGGGACTGTACTCCAGGGAGAGTCAGCACCTTCAGAAACTGTACCCCAGGGAGAGTCAACACTTTCAGGAACTGTACCCCAGGGAGAGTCAGCACCTTCAGGAGCTGTACCCCAGGGAGATTCAGCATCTTCAGGAACTGTACCACAGGGAGATTCAGCATCTTCAGGAAATGTACCCCAGGGAGAGTCGGCACCTTAAGGGACTGTACCCCAAGGAGAGTCAGCACCTTCAGGGACTGTACCCCAGGGAGAGTCAGCATCTTCAGAAACTGGACCTCAGGGAGTGTCAGCACCTTCAGGAACTGTACCCCATGGAGAGTCAGCACCTTCATGGACTGTACCCCAGGGAGAGTCAACACTTTCAGGAACTGTACCCCAGGGAGAGTCAGCACCTTCAGGAACTGTACCCCAGGGAGATTCAGCATCTTCAGGAACTGTACCCCAGGGAGAGTCAGCACCTTCAGGGACTGTACCCCTGGGAGAGTCAGCACCTTAAGGGACTGTACCCCAGGGAGAGTCAGCACCTTCAGGGACTGTACCCCTGGGAGAATCAGCAAATTCAGGGATTGTACCCCAGGGAGAGTCAGCATCTTCAGGAACTGTACCCCAGGGAGAGTCAGCACCTTCAGGAACTGTACTCCAGGGAGATTCAGCATCTTCAGGAACTGTACCCCAGGGAGAGTCGGCACCTTCAGGGACTGTACCCCAGGGAGAATCAGCACCTTCAGGGACTGTACCCCTGGGAGAATCAGCAGATTCAGGAAAAGTACCCCAGGGAGAGGCAGCACCTTAGCGACTATACCCCAGGGAGAGTCAGCACCTTCAGGGACTGTACCCCAGAGAGAGTCAACACCTTCAGGGACTGTACCCCAGGGAGAGTCAGCACCTTCAGGGACTGTACCCCAGGGAGAGTCAGCACATTCAAGAACTGTACCCCAGGGAGAGACAGCACCTTCAGAGACTGTACCCCAGGGAGAGTCAGCACCTTTAGGGACTGTACCCCAGGGAGAGTCTGCACCTTCAGGGTGTGTACCCCACGGATAGTCAGAACCTTCAGGGCCTGTACCCCAGGGAGAGCCTGCACCTTCAGGGACTGTACCCCAGGGAGAGTCAGCACCTTCAGGATCTGTAACCCAGGGAGAGTCAGCACCTTCAGGGACTGTACCCCAGGGAGAGTCAGCACCTTCAGGGACTGTACCCCAGAGAGAGTCAGCACCTTCAGGGACTGTACCGCAGGGAGAGTATGCAACTTCAGGGACTGTACCCCAGGGAGAGTCAGCATCTTCAGGAAATGTACCCCAGGGAGAGTCAGCACATTCAGGAACTGTACCCCAGGGAGAGTCAACACCTTCAGGGACTGTACCCCTGGGAGAATCAGCAGTCTCAGTGGCTGTAACCCAGCGAGAGTCAGCACCTTCATGGACTGTACCCCAGGGAGAGTCAGCACCTTCAGGGACTGTACCCCAGAGAGAGTCAGCACCTTCAGGGACTGTACCCCAGGGAGAGTCAGCACATTCAGGAACTGTACCCCAGGGAGAGTCAGCACATTCAGGGATTTTACCCCAGAGAGAGTCAGCACCTTCAGGAACAGTACCCCAGGGAGAGTCAGCACCTTCATGGACTGTACCCCAGGGAGAGTCAGCACATTCAGGAACTGTGCCCCAGGGAGAGTCAGCACCTTCAGGGACTGTACCCCAGGGAGAGTCAGCACATTCAAGAACTGTACCCCAGGGAGAGTCAGCACCTTCAGAGACTGTACCCCAGGGAGAGTCAGCACCTTTAGGGACTGTACCCCAGGGAGAGTCTGCACCTTCAGGGAGTGTACCCCACGGAGAGTCAGAACCTTCAGGGCCTGTACCCCAGGGAGAGCCTGCACCTTCTGGGACTGTACCCCAGGGAGAGTCAGCACCTTCAGGATCTGTAACCCAGGGAGAGTCAGCACCTTCAGGGACTGTACCCCAGGGAGAGTCAGCACCTTCAGGGACTCTACCCCAGGGAAAGTCAGCATCTTCAGGGACTGTACCCCAGGGAGAGTCAGCACCTTCAGGGACTGTACCCCAGGGAGAGTCAGCACCTTAAGTGACTGTACGCCAGGGAGAGTCAGCACCTTCAGGAACTGTCCCCCAGGGAGAGTCAGCACCTTCAGGGACTGTACCCCAGGGAGAGTCAACACTTTCAGGAACTGTTCCCCAGGGAGAGTCAGCACCTTCAGGGACTGTACTCCAGGGAGAGTCAGCACCTTCAGAAACTGTACCCCAGGGAGAGTCAACACTTTCAGGAACTGTACCCCAGGGAGAGTCAGCACCTTCAGGAACTGTACCCCAGGGAGATTCAGCATCTTCAGGAACTGTACCACAGGGAGAGTCAACACTTTCAGGAACTGTACCCCAGGGAGATTCAGCACCTTCAGGAAATGTACGCCAGGGATAGTCGGCACCTTAAGGGACTGTACCACAGGGAGAGTCAACACTTTCAGGAACTGTTCCCCAGGGAGAGTCAGCACCTTCAGGGACTGTACCACAGGGAGAGTCAACACTTTCAGGAACTGTACCCCAGGGAGAGTCAGCACCTTCAGGAACTGTACCCCAGGGAGATTCAGCATCTTCAGGAACTGTACCCCAGGGAGAGTCAGCACCTTAAGGGACTGTACCCCAGGGAGAGTCAGCACCTTCAGGGACTGTACCCCTGGGAGAATCAGCAAATTCAGGGATTGTACCCCAGGGAGAGTCAGCATCTTCAGGAACTGTACCCCAGGGAGAGTCAGCACCTTCAGGAACTGTACTCCAGGGAGATTCAGCATCTTCAGGAACTGTACCCCAGGGAGAGTCGGCACCTTCAGGGACTGTACCCCAGGGAGAATCAGCACCTTCAGGGACTGTACCCCTGGGAGAATCAGCAGATTCAGGAAAAGTACCCCAGGGAGAGGCAGCACCTTAGCGACTGTACCCCAGGGAGAGTCAGCACCTTCAGGGACTGTACCCCAGAGAGAGTCAACACCTTCAGGGACTGTACCCCTGGGAGAGTCTGCAGTCTCAGTGGCTGTACCCCAGCGAGAGTCTGCACCTTCAGGAAATGTACCCCAGGGAGAGTCAGCATCTTCAGGAAATGTACCCCAGGGAGAGTCTGCACATTCAGGAACTGTACCCCAGGGAGAGTCAACACCTTCAGGGACTGTACCCCAGGGAGAGTCAGCACCTTCAGGGACTGTACCCCAGGGAGAGTCAGCACCTTCAGGGACCGTACCCCAGGGAGAGTCAGCACATTCAGGAACAGTACCCCAGGGAGAGTCAGCACCTTCATGGACTCTACCCCAGGGAGAGTCAGCACATTCAGGAACTGTGCCCCAGGGAGAGTCAGCACCTTCAGCGACTGTACCCCAGGGAGAGTCAGCACATTCAAGAACTGTACCCCAGGGAGAGACAGCACCTTCAGAGACTGTACCCCAGGGAGAGTCAGCACCTTTAGGGACTGTACCCCAGGGAGAGCCTGCACCTTCAGGGTGTGTACCCCACGGAGAGTCAGAACCTTCAGGGCCTGTACCCCAGGGAGAGCCTGCACCTTCAGGGACTGTACCCCAGGGAGAGTCAGCACCTTCAGGATCTGTAACCCAGGGAGAGTCAGCACCTTCAGGGACTGTACCCCAGGGAGAGTCAGCACCTTCAGGGACTGTACCCCAGAGAGAGTCAGCACCTTCAGGGACTGTACCGCAGGGAGAGTATGCAACTTCAGGGACTGTACCCCAGGGAGTGTCAGCATCTTCAGGAAATGTACCCCAGGGAGAGTCAGCACCTTCAGGAACTGTCCCCCAGGGAGAGTCAGCACCTTCAGGGACTGTACCCCAGGGAGAGTCAACACTTTCAGGAACTGTTCCCCAGGGAGAGTCAGCACCTTCAGGGACTGTACTCCAGGGAGAGTCAGCACCTTCAGAAACTGTACCCCAGGGAGAGTCAACACTTTCAGGAACTGTACCCCAGGGAGAGTCAGCACCTTCAGGAGCTGTACCCCAGGGAGATTCAGCATCTTCAGGAACTGTACCACAGGGAGATTCAGCATCTTCAGGAAATGTACCCCAGGGAGAGTCGGCACCTTAAGGGACTGTACCCCAAGGAGAGTCAGCACCTTCAGGGACTGTACCCCAGGGAGAGTCAGCATCTTCAGAAACTGGACCTCAGGGAGTGTCAGCACCTTCAGGAACTGTACCCCATGGAGAGTCAGCACCTTCATGGACTGTACCCCAGGGAGAGTCAACACTTTCAGGAACTGTACCCCAGGGAGAGTCAGCACCTTCAGGAACTGTACCCCAGGGAGATTCAGCATCTTCAGGAACTGTACCCCAGGGAGAGTCAGCACCTTCAGGGACTGTACCCCTGGGAGAGTCAGCACCTTAAGGGACTGTACCCCAGGGAGAGTCAGCACCTTCAGGGACTGTACCCCTGGGAGAATCAGCAAATTCAGGGATTGTACCCCAGGGAGAGTCAGCATCTTCAGGAACTGTACCCCAGGGAGAGTCAGCACCTTCAGGAACTGTACTCCAGGGAGATTCAGCATCTTCAGGAACTGTACCCCAGGGAGAGTCGGCACCTTCAGGGACTGTACCCCAGGGAGAATCAGCACCTTCAGGGACTGTACCCCTGGGAGAATCAGCAGATTCAGGAAAAGTACCCCAGGGAGAGGCAGCACCTTAGCGACTATACCCCAGGGAGAGTCAGCACCTTCAGGGACTGTACCCCAGAGAGAGTCAACACCTTCAGGGACTGTACCCCTGGGAGAGTCAGCAGTCTCAGTGGCTGTACCCCAGCGAGAGTCTGCACCTTCAGGGAATGTACCCCAGGGAGAGTCAGCATCTTCAGGAAATGTACGCCAGGGAGAGTCTGCACATTCAGGAACTGTACCACAGGGAGCGTCAACACCTTCAGGGACTGTACCCCAGGGAGAGTCAGCACCTTCAGGGACTGTACCCCAGGGAGAGTCAGCACCTTCAGGGACTGTACCCCAGGGAGAGTCAGCACATTCAGGAACAGTACCCCAGGGAGAGTCAGCACCTTCATGGACTCTACCCCAGGGAGAGTCAGCACATTCAGGAACTGTGCCCCAGGGAGAGTCAGCACCTTCAGCGACTGTACCCCAGGGAGAGTCAGCACATTCAAGAACTGTACCCCAGGGAGAGACAGCACCTTCAGAGACTGTACCCCAGGGAGAGTCAGCACCTTTAGGGACTGTACCCCAGGGAGAGTCTGCACCTTCAGGGTGTGTACCCCACGGATAGTCAGAACCTTCAGGGCCTGTACCCCAGGGAGAGCCTGCACCTTCAGGGACTGTACCCCAGGGAGAGTCAGCACCTTCAGGATCTGTAACCCAGGGAGAGTCAGCACCTTCAGGGACTGTACCCCAGGGAGAGTCAGCACCTTCAGGGACTGTACCCCAGAGAGAGTCAGCACCTTCAGGGACTGTACCGCAGGGAGAGTATGCAACTTCAGGGACTGTACCCCAGGGAGAGTCAGCATCTTCAGGAAATGTACCCCAGGGAGAGTCAGCACATTCAGGAACTGTACCCCAGGGAGAGTCAACACCTTCAGGGACTGTACCCCTGGGAGAATCAGCAGTCTCAGTGGCTGTAACCCAGCGAGAGTCAGCACCTTCATGGACTGTACCCCAGGGAGAGTCAGCACCTTCAGGGACTGTACCCCAGAGAGAGTCAGCACCTTCAGGGACTGTACCCCAGGGAGAGTCAGCACATTCAGGAACTGTACCCCAGGGAGAGTCAGCACATTCAGGGATTTTACCCCAGAGAGAGTCAGCACCTTCAGGAACAGTACCCCAGGGAGAGTCAGCACCTTCATGGACTGTACCCCAGGGAGAGTCAGCACATTCAGGAACTGTGCCCCAGGGAGAGTCAGCGCCTTCAGGGACTGTACCCCAGGGAGAGTCAGCACATTCAAGAACTGTACCCCAGGGAGAGTCAGCACCTTCAGAGACTGTACCCCAGGGAGAGTCAGCACCTTTAGGGACTGTACCCCAGGGAGAGTCTGCACCTTCAGGGAGTGTACCCCACGGAGAGTCAGAACCTTCAGGGCCTGTACCCCAGGGAGAGCCTGCACCTTCTGGGACTGTACCCCAGGGAGAGTCAGCACCTTCAGGATCTGTAACCCAGGGAGAGTCAGCACCTTCAGGGACTGTACCCCAGGGAGAGTCAGCACCTTCAGGGACTCTACCCCAGGGAAAGTCAGCATCTTCAGGGACTGTACCCCAGGGAGAGTCAGCACCTTCAGGGACTGTACCCCAGGGAGAGTCAGCACCTTAAGTGACTGTACGCCAGGGAGAGTCAGCACCTTCAGGAACTGTCCCCCAGGGAGAGTCAGCACCTTCAGGGACTGTACCCCAGGGAGAGTCAACACTTTCAGGAACTGTTCCCCAGGGAGAGTCAGCACCTTCAGGGACTGTACTCCAGGGAGAGTCAGCACCTTCAGAAACTGTACCCCAGGGAGAGTCAACACTTTCAGGAACTGTACCCCAGGGAGAGTCAGCACCTTCAGGAACTGTACCCCAGGGAGATTCAGCATCTTCAGGAACTGTACCACAGGGAGAGTCAACACTTTCAGGAACTGTACCCCAGGGAGATTCAGCACCTTCAGGAAATGTACGCCAGGGATAGTCGGCACCTTAAGGGACTGTACCACAGGGAGAGTCAACACTTTCAGGAACTGTTCCCCAGGGAGAGTCAGCACCTTCAGGGACTGTACCACAGGGAGAGTCAACACTTTCAGGAACTGTACCCCAGGGAGAGTCAGCACCTTCAGGAACTGTACCCCAGGGAGATTCAGCATCTTCAGGAACTGTACCCCAGGGAGAGTCAGCACCTTAAGGGACTGTACCCCAGGGAGAGTCAGCACCTTCAGGGACTGTACCCCTGGGAGAATCAGCAAATTCAGGGATTGTACCCCAGGGAGAGTCAGCATCTTCAGGAACTGTACCCCAGGGAGAGTCAGCACCTTCAGGAACTGTACTCCAGGGAGATTCAGCATCTTCAGGAACTGTACCCCAGGGAGAGTCGGCACCTTCAGGGACTGTACCCCAGGGAGAATCAGCACCTTCAGGGACTGTACCCCTGGGAGAATCAGCAGATTCAGGAAAAGTACCCCAGGGAGAGGCAGCACCTTAGCGACTGTACCCCAGGGAGAGTCAGCACCTTCAGGGACTGTACCCCAGAGAGAGTCAACACCTTCAGGGACTGTACCCCTGGGAGAGTCTGCAGTCTCAGTGGCTGTACCCCAGCGAGAGTCTGCACCTTCAGGAAATGTACCCCAGGGAGAGTCAGCATCTTCAGGAAATGTACCCCAGGGAGAGTCTGCACATTCAGGAACTGTACCCCAGGGAGAGTCAACACCTTCAGGGACTGTACCCCAGGGAGAGTCAGCACCTTCAGGGACTGTACCCCAGGGAGAGTCAGCACCTTCAGGGACCGTACCCCAGGGAGAGTCAGCACATTCAGGAACAGTACCCCAGGGAGAGTCAGCACCTTCATGGACTCTACCCCAGGGAGAGTCAGCACATTCAGGAACTGTGCCCCAGGGAGAGTCAGCACCTTCAGCGACTGTACCCCAGGGAGAGTCAGCACATTCAAAAACTGTACCCCAGGGAGAGACAGCACCTTCAGAGACTGTACCCCAGGGAGAGTCAGCACCTTTAGGGACTGTACCCCAGGGAGAGCCTGCACCTTCAGGGTGTGTACCCCACGGAGAGTCAGAACCTTCAGGGCCTGTACCCCAGGGAGAGCCTGCACCTTCAGGGACTGTACCCCAGGGAGAGTCAGCACCTTCAGGATCTGTAACCCAGGGAGAGTCAGCACCTTCAGGGACTGTACCCCAGGGAGAGTCAGCACCTTCAGGGACTGTACCCCAGAGAGAGTCAGCACCTTCAGGGACTGTACCGCAGGGAGAGTATGCAACTTCAGGGACTGTACCCCAGGGAGTGTCAGCATCTTCAGGAAATGTACCCCAGGGAGAGTCAGCACCTTCAGGAACTGTCCCCCAGGGAGAGTCAGCACCTTCAGGGACTGTACCCCAGGGAGAGTCAACACTTTCAGGAACTGTTCCCCAGGGAGAGACAGCACCTTCAGGGACTGTACTCCAGGGAGAGTCAGCACCTTCAGAAACTGTACCCCAGGGAGAGTCAACACTTTCAGGAACTGTACCCCAGGGAGAGTCAGCACCTTCAGGAGCTGTACCCCAGGGAGATTCAGCATCTTCAGGAACTGTACCACAGGGAGATTCAGCATCTTCAGGAAATGTACCCCAGGGAGAGTCGGCACCTTAAGGGACTGTACCCCAGGGAGAGTCAGCACCTTCAGGGACTGTACCCCAGGGAGAGTCAGCATCTTCAGAAACTGGACCTCAGGGAGTGTCAGCACCTTCAGGAACTGTACCCCATGGAGAGTCAGCACCTTCAGGGACTGTACCCCAGGGAGAGTCAGCACATTCAGGGACTCTACCCCAGGGAGAATCAGCACCTTCAGGGACTGTGCCCCAGGGAGAGTCAGCACCTTCAGGGACTGTACCCCAGGGAGGGTTAGCACCTTCAGGGACTGTACCCCAGGGAGAGTCAGCATCTTCAGGAAATGTACCCAGTGAGAGTCATCACCTTAAGGGACTGTACCCCAGGGAGAGTCAGCACCTTCAGGAACTGTACCCCATGGAGAGTCAGCACCTTCAGGGACTGTACCCCTGGGAGAGTCAGCACCTTAAGGGACTGTACCCCAGGGAGAGTCAGCACCTTCAGGGACTGTACCCCTGGGAGAATCAGCAAATTCAGGGATTGTACCCCAGGGAGAGTCAGCACCTTCAGGGACTGTACCCCAGAGAGAGTCAACACCTTCAGGGACTGTACCCCTGGGAGAGTCAGCAGTCTCAGTGGCTGTACCCCAGGGAGAGTCAACACCTTCATGGACTGTACCCCAGGGAGAGTCAACACCTTCATGGACTGTACCCCAGGGAGAGTCAACACTTTCAGGAACTGTTCCACAGGGAGAGTCAGCACCTTCAGGGACTGTACTCCAGGGAGAGTCAGCACCTTCAGAAACTGTACCCCAGGGAGAGTCAACACTTTCAGGAACTGTACCCCAGGGAGAGTCAGCACCTTCAGGAACTGTACCCCAGGGAGATTCAGCATCTTCAGGAACTGTACCCCAGGGAGAGTCAGCACCTTCAGGGACTGTACCCCTGGGAGAGTCAGCACCTTAAGGGACTGTACCCCAGGGAGAGTCAGCACCTTCAGGGACTGTACCCCTGGGAGAATCAGCAAATTCAGGGATTGTACCCCAGGGAGAGTCAGCATCTTCAGGAACTGTACCCCAGGGAGAGTCAGCACCTTCAGGAACTGTACTCCAGGGAGATTCAGCATCTTCAGGAACTGTACCCCAGGGAGAGTCGGCACCTTCAGGGACTGTACCCCAGGGAGAATCAGCACCTTCAGGGACTGTACCCCTGGGAGAATCAGCAGATTCAGGAAAAGTACCCCAGGGAGAGGCAGCACCTTAGCGACTGTACCCCAGGGAGATTCAGCACCTTCAGGGACTGTACCCCAGAGAGAGTCAACACCTTCAGGGACTGTACCCCTGGGAGAGTCTGCAGTCTCAGTGGCTGTACCCCAGCGAGAGTCTGCACCTTCAGGAAATGTACCCCAGGGAGAGTCAGCATCTTCAGGAAATGTACCCCAGGGAGAGTCTGCACATTCAGGAACTGTACCCCAGGGAGAGTCAACACCTTCAGGGACTGTACCCCAGGGAGAGTCAGCACCTTCAGGGACTGTACCCCAGGGAGAGTCAGCACCTTCAGGGACCGTACCCCAGGGAGAGTCAGCACATTCAGGAACAGTACCCCAGGGAGAGTCAGCACCTTCATGGACTCTACCCCAGGGAGAGTCAGCACATTCAGGAACTGTGCCCCAGGGAGAGTCAGCACCTTCAGCGACTGTACCCCAGGGAGAGTCAGCACATTCAAGAACTGTACCCCAGGGAGAGACAGCACCTTCAGAGACTGTACCCCAGGGAGAGTCAGCACCTTTAGGGACTGTACCCCAGGGAGAGTCTGCACCTTCAGGGTGTGTACCCCACGGAGAGTCAGAACCTTCAGGGCCTGTACCCCAGGGAGAGCCTGCACCTTCAGGGACTGTACCCCAGGGAGAGTCAGCACCTTCAGGATCTGTAACCCAGGGAGAGTCAGCACCTTCAGGGACTGTACCCCAGGGAGAGTCAGCACCTTCAGGGACTGTACCCCAGAGAGAGTCAGCACCTTCAGGGACTGTACCGCAGGGAGAGTATGCAACTTCAGGGACTGTACCCCAGGGAGTGTCAGCATCTTCAGGAAATGTACCCCAGGGAGAGTCAGCACCTTCAGGAACTGTCCCCCAGGGAGAGTCAGCACCTTCAGGGACTGTACCCCAGGGAGAGTCAACACTTTCAGGAACTGTTCCCCAGGGAGAGTCAGCACCTTCAGGGACTGTACTCCAGGGAGAGTCAGCACCTTCAGAAACTGTACCCCAGGGAGAGTCAACACTTTCAGGAACTGTACCCCAGGGAGAGTCAGCACCTTCAGGAGCTGTACCCCAGGGAGATTCAGCATCTTCAGGAACTGTACCACAGGGAGATTCAGCATCTTCAGGAAATGTACCCCAGGGAGAGTCGGCACCTTAAGGGACTGTACCCCAGGGAGAGTCAGCACCTTCAGGGACTGTACCCCAGGGAGAGTCAGCATCTTCAGAAACTGGACCTCAGGGAGTGTCAGCACCTTCAGGAACTGTACCCCATGGAGAGTCAGCACCTTCAGGGACTGTACCCCAGGGAGAGTCAGCACATTCAGGGACTCTACCCCAGGGAGAATCAGCACCTTCAGGGACTGTGCCCCAGGGAGAGTCAGCACCTTCAGGGACTGTACCCCAGGGAGAGTCAGCACCTTCAGGGACTGTACCCCAGGGAGAGTCAGCATCTTCAGGAAATGTACCCAGTGAGAGTCATCACCTTAAGGGACTGTACCCCAGGGAGAGTCAGCACCTTCAGGGACTGTACCCCAGGGAGAGTCAGCACCTTCAGGAACTGTACCCCAGGGAGAGTCAGCACCTTCAGGAACTGTAGCCCAGGGAGAGTCAGCACATTTAGGGAATGTACCCCAGGGAGAGTCAGCACCTTCAGGGACTGTACCCCAGGGAGAGTCAGCACCTTCAAGAACTGTACCCCAGGGAGAGTCAGCACATTCAGGAAATGTACCCCAGGGAGAGTCAGCACATTCAAGAACTGTACCCCAGGGAGAGTCAGCACCTTCAGGGACTGTACCCCAGGAAAGTTAGCACCTTCTGGGACTGCACCCCAGGGAGAGACAGCACCTTCACGGACTCTACCCCAGGGAGAGTCAGCACCTTCAGGGACTGTACCCCGGGGAGAGTCAACACCTTCTGGAACTGTTCCCCAGGGTGAGTCAGCACCTTCAGGAAAAGTACCCCAGGGAGAGGCAGCACCTTAGCGACTGTACCCCAGGGAGAGTCAGCACCTTCAGGGACTGTACCCCAGAGAGAGTCAGCACCTTCAGGGACTGTACCGCAGGGAGAGTATGCAACCTCAGGGACTGTACCCCAGTGAGTGTCAGCATCTTCAGGAAATGTACCCCAGGGAGAGTCAGCACCTTAAGGGACTGTATCCCAGGGAGAGTCAGCACCTTCAGGAAAAGTACCCCAGGGAGAGTCAGCATCTTCAGGAAATGTACCCCAGGGAGAGTCAGCACCTTCAGGAAAAGTACCCCAGGGAGAGGCAGCACCTTAGCGACTGTACCCCAGGGAGAGTCAGCACCTTCAGGATCTGTAACCCAGGGAGAGTCAGCACCTTCAGGGACTGTACCCCAGGGAGAGTCAGCACCTTCAGGGACTCTACACCAGGGAAAGTCAGCATCTTCAGGGACTGTACCCCAGGGAGAGTCAGCACCTTCAGGGACTGTACCCCAGGGAGAGTCAGCACCTTAAGGGACTGTACGCCAGGGAGAGTCAGCACCTTCAGGAACTGTCCCCCAGGGAGAGTCAGCACCTTCAGGGACTGTACCCCAGCGAGAGTCAACACCTTCAGGAAATGTTCCCCAGGGTGAGTCTGCACCTTCAGGGACTGTACCCCGGGGAGAGTCAGTACCTTCACGAACTGTACCCCAGGAAGAGTCTGCACCTTCAAGGACTGTATCCCAGGGTTAGTCACACCTTCAGGGACTGTACCCCAGGGAGAGTCAGCACCTTCAGGGACTGTACCCCAGGGAGAGTCAGCACCTTCAGGGACTCTACACCAGGGAAAGTCAGCATCTTCAGGGACTGTACACCAGAGAGAGTCAGCACCTTCAGGGACTGTACCCCAGGGAGAGTCAGCACCTTAAGGGACTGTCCCCCAGGGAGAGTCAGCACCTTCAGGGACTGTACCCCAGGGAGAGTCAGCACCTTCAGGGACTGTACCCCAGAGAGAGTCAACACTTTCAGGAACTGTTCCCCAGGGAGAGTCAGCACCTTCAGGAAAAGTACCCCAGGGAGAGGCAGCACCTTAGCGACTGTACCCCAGGGAGAGTCAGCACCTTCAGGGACTTTACCCCAGAGAGAGTCAGCACCTTAAGGGACTGTATGCCAGGGAGAGTCAGCACCTACAGGAACTGTCCCCCAGGGAGAGTCAGCACCTTCAGGGACTGTACCCCAGAGAGAGTCAACACTTTCAGGAACTGTTCCCCAGGGAGAGTCAGCACCTTCAGGGACTGTACTCCAGGGAGAGTCAGCACCTTCAGAAACTGTACCCCAGGGAGAGTCAACACTTTCAGTAACTGTACCCCAGGGAGAGTCAGCACCTTCAGCAACTGTACCCCAGGGAGATTCAGCACCTTCAGGAAATGTACCCCAGGGAGAGTCAGCACCTTCAGGGACTGTACCCCAGGGAGAGTGAACACCTTCTAGAACTGTTCCCCAGGGTGAGTCAGCACCTTCAGGGACTCTACCCCAGGGAGAGTCAGCACCTTCAGGGACTGTACCCCGGGGAGAGTCAACACCTTCTGGAACTGTTCCCCAGGGTGAGTCAGCACCTTCAGGAAAAGTACCCCAGGGAGAGGCAGCACCTTAGCGACTGTACCCCAGGGAGAGTCAGCACCTTCAGGGACTGTACCCCAGAGAGAGTCAGCACCTTCAGGGACTGTACCGCAGGGAGAGTATGCAACTTCAGGGACTGTACCCCAGGGAGTGTCAGCATCTTCAGGAAATGTACCCCAGGGAGAGTCAGCACCTTAAGGGACTGTACCCCAGGGAGAGTCAGCACCTTCAGGAAATGTACCCCAGGGAGAGTCAGCATCTTCAGGAAATGTACCCCAGGGAGAGTCAGCACCTTCAGGGACTGTACCCCAGGGAGAGTGAACACCTTCTGGAACTGTTCCCCAGGGTGAGTCAGCACCTTCAGGAAAAGTACCCCAGGGAGAGGCAGCACCTTAGCGACTGTACCCCAGGGAGAGTCAGCACCTTCAGGATCTGTAACCCAGGGAGAGTCAGCACCTTCAGGGACTGTACCCCAGGGAGAGTCAGCACCTTCAGTGACTCTACACCAGGGAAAGTCAGCATCTTCAGGGACTGTACCCCAGGGAGAGTCAGCACCTTCAGGGACTGTACCCCAGGGAGAGTCAGCACCTTAAGGGACTGTACGCCAGGGAGAGTCAGCACCTTCAGGAACTGTCCCCCAGGGAGAGTCAGCACCTTCAGGGACTGTACCCCAGGGAGAGTCAGCACCTTCAGGAACAGTACCCCAGGGAGAGTCAGCATCTTCAGGAAATGTACCCCAGGGAGAGTCAGCACCTTCAGGGACTGTACCCCAGGGAGAGTGAACACCTTGTGGAACTGTTCCCCAGGGTGAGTCAGCACCTTCAGGAAAAGTACCCCAGGGAGAGGCAGCACCTTAGCGACTGTACCCCAGGGAGAGTCAGCACCTTCAGGATCTGTAACCCAGGGAGAGTCAGCACCTTCAGGGACTGTACCCCAGGGAGAGTCAGCACCTTCAGGGACTCTACACCAGGGAAAGTCAGCATCTTCAGGGACTGTACCCCAGGGAGAGTCAGCACCTTCAGGGACTGTACCCCAGGGAGAGTCAGCACCTTAAGGGACTGTACGCCAGGGAGAGTCAGCACCTTCAGGAACTGTCCCCCAGGGAGAGTCAGCACCTTCAGGGACTGTACCCCAGCGAGAGTCAACACCTTCAGGAAATGTTCCCCAGGGTGAGTCTGCACCTTCAGGGACTGTACCCCGGGGAGAGTCAGTACCTTCACGAACTGTACCCCAGGAAGAGTCTGCACCTTCAAGGACTGTATCCCAGGGTTAGTCACACCTTCAGGGACTGTACCCCAGGGAGAGTCAGCACCTTCAGGGACTGTACCCCAGGGAGAGTCAGCACCTTCAGGGACTCTACACCAGGGAAAGTCAGCATCTTCAGGGACTGTACACCAGAGAGAGTCAGCACCTTCAGGGACTGTACCCCAGGGAGAGTCAGCACCTTAAGGGACTGTCCCCCAGGGAGAGTCAGCACCTTCAGGGACTGTACCCCAGGGAGAGTCAGCACCTTCAGGTACTGTACCCCAGAGAGAGTCAACACTTTCAGGAACTGTTCCCCAGGGAGAGTCAGCACCTTCAGGAAAAGTACCCCAGGGAGAGGCAGCACCTTAGCGACTGTACCCCAGGGAGAGTCAGCACCTTCAGGGACTGTACCCCAGGGAGAGTCAGCACCTACAGGAACTGTCCCCCAGGGAGGGTCAACACCTTCAGAAACTGTACCCCAGGGAGGGTCAACACTTTCAGTAACTGTACCCCAGGGAGAGTCAGCACCTTCAGCAACTGTACCCCAGGGAGAGTCAGCACCTTCAGGGACTGTACCCCAGGGAGAGTGAACACCTTCTAGAACTGTTCCCCAGGGTGAGTCAGCACCTTCAGGGACTCTACCCCAGGGAGAGTCAGTACCTTCAGGGACTGTACCCCGGGGAGAGTCAACACCTTCTGGAACTGTTCCCCAGGGTGAGTCAGCACCTTCAGGAAAAGTACCCCAGGGAGAGGCAGCACCTTAGCGACTGTACCCCAGGGAGAGTCAGCACCTTCAGGGACTGTACCCCAGGGAGAGTCAGCACCTTCAGGGACTGTACCGCAGGGAGAGTATGCAACTTCAGGGACTGTACCCCAGGGAGTGTCAGCATCTTCAGGAAATGTACCCCAGGGAGAGTCAGCACCTTCAGGAAATGTACCCCAGGGAGAGTCAGCACCTTCAGGGACTGTACCCCAGGGAGAGTCAGCACCTTCAGGGACTGTACCCCAGGGAGAGTGAACACCTTCTGGAACTGTTCCCCAGGGAGAGTCAGCATCTTCAGGAAATGTTCCCCAGGGTGAGTCAGCACCTTCAGGAAAAGTACCCCAGGGAGAGGCAGCACCTTAGCGACTGTACCCCAGGGAGAGTCAGCACCTTCAGGATCTGTAACCCAGGGAGAGTCAGCACCTTCAGGGACTGTACCCCAGGGAGAGTCAGCACCTTCAGTGACTCTACACCAGGGAAAGTCAGCATCTTCAGGGACTGTACCCCAGGGAGAGTCAGCACCTTCAGGGACTGTACCCCAGGGAGAGTCAGCACCTTAAGGGACTGTACGCCAGGGAGAGTCAGCACCTTCAGGAACTGTCCCCCAGGGAGAGTCAGCACCTTCAGGGACTGTACCCCAGGGAGAGTCAACACCTTCAGGAACAGTTCCCCAGCGAGAGTCAACACCTTCAGGAAATGTTCCCCAGGGTGAGTCTGCACCTTCAGGGACTGTACCCGGGGAGAGTCAGTACCTTCAGGGACTGTACCCCAGGGAGAGTCAGCACCTTCAGGAAATGTACCCCAGGGAGAGTCAGCACCTTCAGGGACTGTACCCCAGGGAGAGTGAACACCTTCTGGAACTGTTCCCCAGGGTGAGTTAGCACCTTCAGGAAAAGTACCCCAGGGAGAGGCAGCACCTTAGCGACTGTACCCCAGGGAGAGTCAGCACCTTCAGGATCTGTAACCCAGGGAGAGTCAGCACTTTCAGGGACTGTACCCCAGGGAGAGTCAGCACCTTCAGGGACTCTACACCAGGGAAAGTCAGCAATTTCAGGGACTGTACCCCAGGGAGAGACAGCACCTTCATGGACTGTACCCCAGGGAGAGTCAGCACCTTCAGGAACTGTCCCCCAGGGAGAGTCAGCACCTTCAGGGACTGTACCCCAGGGAGAGTCAGCACCTTCAGGAACTGTACCCCAGGGTGAGTCAGCACCTTCAGGGACTGTACCCCAGGGAGATTCAGCACCTTCAGGAACTGTACCCCAGGGAGAGTCAACACCTTCAGGAAATGTTCCCCAGTGTGAGTCTGCACCTTCAGGGACTGTACCCCGGGCAGAGTCAGTACCTTCACGAACTGTACCCCAGCAAGAGTCTGCACCTTCAAGGACTGTATCCCAGGGTGAGTCACACCCTCAGGGACTGTGCCCCAGGGAGAGTCAGCACCTTCAGGGACTGTACCCCAGGGAGAGTCAGCACCTTCAGGGACTCTACACCAGGGAAAGTCAGCATCTTCAGGGACTGTACACCAGAGAGAGTCAGCACCTTCAGGGACTGTACCCCAGGGAGAGTCAGCACCTTAAGGGACTGTATGCCAGGGAGAGTCAGCACCTACAGGAACTGTCCCCCAGGGAGAGTCAGCACCTTCAGGAACTGTACCCCAGGGAGAGTCAACACTTTCAGGAACTGTACCCCAGGGAGAGTCAGCACCTTCAGGGACTGTACCCCAGGGAGAGTCAACACTTTCAGGAACTGTACCCCAGGGAGAGTCAGCACCTTCAGGAACTGTACCCCAGGGAGAGTCAGCACCTTCAGGAACTGTACCCCAGGGAGATTCAGCATCTTCAGGAACTGTACCACAGGGAGATTCAGCACCTTCAGGAAATGTACTCCAGGGAGAGTCAGCACCTTTAGGGACTGTACCCCTGTGAGAATCAGC
Organism: Pristiophorus japonicus; assembly: GCF_044704955.1. Taxonomy (NCBI): domain Eukaryota; kingdom Metazoa; phylum Chordata; class Chondrichthyes; family Pristiophoridae; genus Pristiophorus; species Pristiophorus japonicus. The sequence goes on along the minus strand of NC_091992.1, from coordinate 2,330,666 downwards.
AGATTCAGGAAAAGTACCCCAGGGAGAGGCAGCACCTTAGCGACTGTACCCCAGGGAGAGTCAGCACCTTCAGGGACTGTACCCCAGAGAGAGTCAACACCTTCAGGGACTGTAACCCTGGGAGAGTCAGCAGTCTCAGTGGCTGTACCCCAGGGAGAGTCAACACCTTCATGGACTGTACCCCAGGGAGAGTCAACACTTTCAGGAACTGTTCCACAGGGAGAGTCAGCACCTTCAGGGACTGTACTCCAGGGAGAGTCAGCACCTTCAGAAACTGTACCCCAGGGAGAGTCAATACTTTCAGGATCTGTAACCCAGGGAGAGTCAGCACCTTCAGGGACTGTACCACAGGGAGAGTCAGCACCTTCAGGAACTGTACCCCAGGTCAAGTCAGCATCTTCAGGGACTGTACCCCAGGGAGAGTCAGCACCTTCAGGGACTGTACCCCAGGGAGAGTCAGCACCTTCAGGGACTCTACCCCAGGTCAAGTCAGCATCTTCAGGGACTGTACCCCAGGGAGAGTCAGCATCTTCAGGGACTGTACCCCAGGGAGAGTCAGCACCTTCAGGGACTGTACCACAGGGAGAGTCAGCACCTTCAGGGACTCTACCCCAGGTCAAGTCAGCATCTTCAGGGACTGTACCCCAGGGAGAGTCAGCACCTTCAGGGACTGTACCCCAGGGAGAGTCAGCACCTTAAGGGACTGTACGCCAGGGAGAGTCAGCACCTTCAGGAACTGTCCCCCAGGGAGAGTCAGCACCTTCAGGGACTGTACCCCAGGGAGAGTCAACACTTTCAGGGACTGTACCCCAGGGAGAGTCAGCACCTTCAGGAACTGTACCCCAGGGAGATTCAGCATCTTCAGGAACTGTACCCCAGGGAGAGTCAGCACCTTCAGAAACTGGACCTCAGGGAGTGTCAGCACCTTCAGGAACTGTACCCCATGGAGAGTCAGCACCTTCAGGGACTGTACCCCAGGGAGAGTCAGCACCTTCAGGGACTGTACCCCAGAGAGAGTCAACACCTTCAGGGACTGTACCCCTGGGAGAGTCAGCAGTCTCAGTGGCTGTACCCCAGGGAGAGTCAACACCTTCATGGACTGTCCCCCAGGGAGAGTCAACACTTTCAGGAACTGTTCCCCAGGGAGAGTCAGCACCTTCAGGGACTGTACTCCAGGGAGAGTCAGTACCTTCAGAAACTGTACCCCAGGGAGAGTCAACACTTTCAGGAACTGTACCCCAGGGAGAGTCAGCACCTTCAGGAACTGTACCCCAGGGAGATTCAGCATCTTCAGGAACTGTACCACAGGGAGATTCAGCACCTTCAGGAAATGTACCCCAGGGAGAGTCGGCACCTTAGCGACTGTACCCCAGGGAGAGTCAGCACCTTCAGGGACTGTACCCCAGAGAGAGTCAACACCTTCAGGGACTGTACCCCAGGGAGAGTCAGCACCTTCAGGAAATGTACCCCAGGGAGAGTCAGCATCTTCAGGAAATGTACCCCAGGGAGAGTCAGCATCTTCAGGAAATGTACCCCAGGGAGAGTCAGCACATTCAGGAACTGTACCCCAGGGAGAGTCAACACCTTCAGGGACTGTACCCCTGGGAGAGTCAGCAGTCTCAGTGGCTGTAACCCAGCGAGAGTCAGCACCTTCATGGACTGTACCCCAGGGAGAGTCAGCACCTTCAGGGACTGTACCCCAGGGAGAGTCAGCACCTTCAGGGACTGTACCCCAGGGAGAGTCAGCACATTCAGGGATTTTACCCCAGACAGAGTCAGCACATTCAGGAACAGTACCCCAGGGTGAGTCAGCACCTTCATGGACTGTACCCCAGGGAGAGTCAGCACATTCAGGAACTGTGCCCCAGGGAGAGTCAGCACCTTCAGGGACTGTACCCCAGGGAGAGTCAGCACATTCAAGAACTGTACCCCAGGGAGAGTCAGCACCTTCAGAGACTGTACCCCTTGGAGAGTCAGCACCTTCAGGGACTGTACCCCAGGGAGAGTCAGCACATTCAGGAACTGTACCCCAGGGAGAGTCAGCACATTCTGGGATTTTACCCCAGAGAGAGTCAGCACCTTCAGGAACAGTACCCCAGGGAGAGTCAGCACCTTCATGGACTGTACCCCAGGGAGAGTCAGCACATTCAGGAACTGTGCCCCAGGGAGAGTCAGCACCTTCAGGGACTGTACCCCAGGGAGAGTCAGCACATTCAAGAACTGTACCCCAGGGAGAGTCAGCACCTTCAGAGACTACCCCAGGGAGAGCCAGCACCTTTAGGGACTGTACCCCAGGGAGAGTCTGCACCATCAGGGAGTGTACCCCACGGAGAGTCAGAACCTTCAGGGCCTCTACCCCAGGGAGAGCCTGCACCTTCTGGGACTGTACCCCAGGGAGAGTCAGCACCTTCAGGATCTGTAACCCAGGGAGAGTCAGCACCTTCAGGGACTGTACCCCAGGGAGAGTCAGCACCTTCAGGGACTCTACCCCAGGGAAAGTCAGCATCTTCAGGGACTGTACCCCAGGGAGAGTCAGCACCTTCAGGGACTGTACCCCAGGGAGAGTCAGCACCTTAAGTGACTGTACGCCAGGGAGAGTCAGCACCTTCAGGAACTGTCCCCCAGGGAGAGTCAGCACCTTCAGGGACTGTACCCCAGGGAGAGTCAACACTTTCAGGAACTGTTCCCCAGGGAGAGTCAGCACCTTCAGGGACTGTACTCCAGGGAGAGTCAGCACCTTCAGAAACTGTACCCCAGTGAGAGTCAACACTTTCAGGAACTGTACCCCAGGGAGAGTCAGCACCTTCAGGAACTGTACCCCAGGGAGATTCAGCATCTTCAGGAACTGTACCACAGGGAGATTCAGCACCTTCAGGAAATGTACCCCAGGGAGAGTCGGCACCTTAAGGGACTGTACCCCAGGGAGAGTCAGCACCTTCAGGGACTGTACCCCTGGGAGAATCAGCAAATTCAGGAATTGTACCCCAGGGAGAGTCAGCACCATCAGGGACTGTACCCCAGGGAGAGTCAGCACCTTCAGAAACTGCACCTCAGGGAGTGTCAGCACCTTCAGGAACTGTACCCCATGGAGAGTCAGCACCTTCAGGGACTGTACCCCAGGGAGAGTCAGCACCTTCAGGGACTGTACCCCAGAGAGAGTCAACACCTTCAGGGACTGTACCCCTGGGAGAGTCAGCAGTCTCAGTGGCTGTACCCCAGGGAGAGTCAACACCTTCATGGACTGTACCCCAGGGAGAGTCAACACTTTCAGGAACTGTTCCACAGGGAGAGTCAGCACCTTCAGGGACTGTACTCCAGGGAGAGTCAGCACCTTCAGAAACTGTACCCCAGGGAGAGTCAACACTTTCAGGAACTGTACCCCAGGGAGAGTCAGCACCTTCAGGAACTGTACCCCAGGGAGATTCAGCATCTTCAGGAACTGTACCACAGGGAGATTCAGCAGTCTCAGTGGCTGTACCCCAGCGAGAGTCTGCACCTTCAGGAAATGTACCCCAGGGAGAGTCAGCATCTTCAGGAAATGTACCCCAGGGAGAGGCAGCACCTTAGCGACTGTACCCCAGGGAGAGTCAGCACCTTCAGGGACTGTACCCCAGAGAGAGTCAACACCTTCAGGGACTGTACCCCTGGGAGAGTCTGCAGTCTCAGTGGCTGTACCCCAGCGAGAGTCTGCACCTTCAGGAAATGTACCCCAGGGTGAGTCAGCACCTTCAGGAAATGTACCCCAGGGAGAGTCAGCATCTTCAGGAAATGTACCCCAGGGAGAGTCAGCAGATTCAGGAACTGTACCCCAGGGAGAGTCAACACCTTCAGGGACTGTACCCCAGGGAGAGTCAGCACCTTCAGGGACTGTACCCCAGGGAGAGTCAGCACCTTCAGGGCCTGTACCCCAGGGAGAGTCAGCACATTCAGGAACTGTACCCCAGGGAGAGTCAGCACATTCAGGGATTTTACCCCAGAGAGAGTCAGCACCTTCAGGAACAGTACCCCAGGGAGAGTCAGCAGTCTCAGTGGCTGTACCCCAGGGAGAGTCAACACCTTCATGGATGTACCCCAGGGAGAGTCAACACTTTCAGGAACTGTTCCACAGGGAGAGTCAGCACCTTCAGGGACTGTACTCCAGGGAGAGTCAGCACCTTCAGAAACTGTACCCCAGGGAGAGTCAACACTTTCAGGATCTGTAACCCAGGGAGAGTCAGCACCTTCAGGGACTGTACCCCAGGTAGAGTCAGCACCTTCAGGAACTCTACCCCAGGTCAAGTCAGCATCTTCAGGGACTGTACCCCAGGGAGAGTCAGCACCTTCAGGGACTGTACCCCAGGGAGAGTCAGCACCTTAAGGGACTGTACGCCAGGGAGAGTCAGCACCTTCAGGAACTATCCCCCAGGGAGAGTCAGCACCTTCAGGGACTGTACCCCAGGGAGAGTCAACACTTTCAGGGACTGTTCCCCAGGGAGAGTCAGCACCTTCAGGGACTGTACTCCAGGGAGAGTCAGCACCTTCAGAAACTGTACCCCAGGGAGAGTCAACACTTTCAGGAACTGTACCCCAGGGAGAGTCAGCACCTTCAGGAGCTGTACCCCAGGGAGAGTCAACACTTTCAGGAACTGTACCCCAGGGAGATTCAGCATCTTCAGGAACTGTACCACAGGGAGATTACAGCATCTTCAGGAAATGTACCCCAGGGAGAGTCGGCACCTTAAGGGACTGTACCCCAGGGAGAGTCAGCACCTTCAGGGACTGTACCCCAGGGAGAGTCAGCACCTTCAGAAACTGGACCTCAGGGAGTGTCAGCACCTTCAGGAACTGTACCCCATGGAGAGTCAGCACCTTCAGGGACTGTACCCCAGGGAGAGTCAGCACCTTCAGGGACTGTACCCCAGGGAGAGTCAGCACCTTCAGGGACTGTACCACAGGGAGATTCAGCATCTTCAGGAAATGTACCCCAGGGAGAGTCGGCACCTTAAGGGACTGTACCCCAGGGAGAGTCAGCACCTTCAGGGACTGTACCCCAGGGAGAGTCAGCACCTTCAGAAACTGGACCTCAGGGAGTGTCAGCACCTTCAGGAACTGTACCCCATGGAGAGTCAGCACCTTCAGGGACTGTACCCCAGGGAGAGTCCGCACATTCAGGGACTCTACCCCAGGGAGAATCAGCACCTTCAGGGACTGTGCCCCAGGGAGAGTCAGCACCTTCAGGGACTGTACCCCAGGGAGAGTCAGCACCTTCAGGGACTGTACCCCAGGGAGAGTCAGCATCTTCAGGAAATGTACCCAGTGAGAGTCATCACCTTAAGGGACTGTACCCCAGGGAGAGTCAGCACCTTCAGGGACTGTACCCCAGGGAGAGTCAGCACCTTCAGGAACTGTACCCCAGGGAGAGTCAGCACCTTCAGGAACTGTAGCCCAGGGAGAGTCAGCACATTTAGGGAATGTACCCCAGGGAGAGTCAGCACCTTCAGGGACTGTACCCCAGGGAGAGTCAGCACCTTCAAGAACTGTACCCCAGGGAGAGTCAGCACATTCAGGAAATGTACCCCAGGGAGAGTCAGCACATTCAAGAACTGTACCCCAGGGAGAGTCAGCACCTTCAGGGACTGTACCCCAGGAAAGTTAGCACCTTCTGGGACTGCACCCCAGGGAGAGACAGCACCTTCAGGGACTCTACCCCAGGGAGAGTCAGCACCTTCAGGGACTGTACCCAGGGGAGAGTCAACACCTTCTGGAACTGTTCCCCAGGGTGAGTCAGCACCTTCAGGAAAAGTACCCCAGGGAGAGGCAGCACCTTAGCGACTGTACCCCAGGGAGAGTCAGCACCTTCAGGGACTGTACCCCAGAGAGAGTCAGCACCTTCAGGGACTGTACCGCAGGGAGAGTATGCAACTTCAGGGACTGTACCCCAGTGAGTGTCAGCATCTTCAGGAAATGTACCCCAGGGAGAGTCAGCACCTTAAGGGACTGTATCCCAGGGAGAGTCAGCACCTTCAGGAAAAGTACCCCAGGGAGAGTCAGCATCTTCAGGAAATGTACCCCAGGGAGAGTCAGCACCATCAGGGACTGTACCCCAGGGAGAGTGAACACCTTGTGGAACTGTTCCCCAGGGTGAGTCAGCACCTTCAGGAAAAGTACCCCAGGGAGAGGCAGCACCTTAGCGACTGTACCCCAGGAAGAGTCAGCACCTTCAGGATCTGTAACCCAGGGAGAGTCAGCACCTTCAGGGACTGTACGCCAGGGAGAGTCAGCACCTTCAGGAACTGTCCCCCAGGGAGAGTCAGCACCTTCAGGGACTGTACCCCAGGGAGAGTCAACACCTTCAGGAAATGTTCCCCAGGGTGAGTCTGCACCTTCAGGGACTGTACCCCGGGGAGAGTCAGTACCTTCACGAACTGTACCCCAGGAAGAGTCTGCACCTTCAAGGACTGTATCCCAGGGTTAGTCACACCTTCAGGGACTGTACCCCAGGGAGAGTCAGCACCTTCAGGGAATGTACCCCAGGGAGAGTCAGCACCTTCAGGGACTCTACACCAGGGAAAGTCAGCATCTTCAGGGACTGTACACCAGAGAGAGTCAGCACCTTCAGGGACTGTCCCCCAGGGAGAGTCAGCACCTTCAGGGACTGTACCCCAGAGAGAGTCAACACTTTCAGGAACTGTTCCCCAGGGAGAGTCAGCACCTTCAGGGACTGTACTCCAGGGAGAGTCAGCACCTTCAGAAACTGTACCCCAGGGAGAGTCAGCACCTTCAGGAACTGTACCCCAGGGAGATTCAGCACCTTCAGGAAATGTACCCCAGGGAGAGTCAGCACCTTCAGGGACTGTACCCCAGGGAGAGTGAACACCTTCTGGAACTGTTCCCCAGGGTGAGTCAGCACCTTCAGGGATTCTACCCCAGGGAGAGTCAGCACTTTCAGGGACTGTACCCCGGGGAGAGTCAACACCTTCTGGAACTGTTCCCCAGGGTGAGTCAGCACCTTCAGGAAAAGTACCCCAGGGAGAGGCAGCACCTTAGCGACTGTACCCCAGGGAGAGTCAGCACCTTCAGGGACTGTACCCCAGAGAGAGTCAGCACCTTCAGGGACTGTACCGCAGGGAGAGTATGCAACTTCAGGGACTGTACCCCAGGGAGTGTCAGCATCTTCAGGAAATGTACCCCAGGGAGAGTCAGCACCTTCAGGAACTGTCCCCCAGGGAGAGTCAGCACCTTCAGGGACTGTACCCCAGGGAGAGTCAACACTTTCAGGAACTGTTCCCCAGGAAGTGTCAGCACATTCAGGAACTGTGCCCCAGGGAGAGTCAGCACCTTCAGGGACTGTACACCAGGGAGAGTCAGCACATTCAAAAACTGTACCCCAGGGAGAGACAGCACCTTCAGAGATTGTACCCCAGGGAGAGTCAGCACCTTTAGGGACTGAACCCCAGGGAGAGTCTGCACCTTCAGGGAGTGTACCCCACGGAGAGTCAGAACCTTCAGGGCCTGTACCCCAGGGAGAGCCTGCACCTTCAGGGACTGTCCCCCAGGGAGAGTCAGCACCTTCAGGATCTGTAACCCAGGGAGAGTCAGCACCTTCAGGGACTGTACCCCAGGGAGAGTCAGCACCTTCAGGGACTGTACCCCAGAGAGAGTCAGCACCTTCAGGGTCTGTACCGCAGGGAGAGTCAGCACCTTCAGGGACTGTACCCCAGGGAGTGTCAGCATCTTCAGGAAATGTACCCCAGGGAGAGTCAGCACCTTCAGGAACTGTCCCCCAGGGAGAGTCAGCACCTTCAGGGACTGTACCCCAGGGAGAGTCAACACTTTCAGGAACTGTTCCCCAGGGAGAGTCAGCACCTTCAGGGACTGTACTCCAGGGAGAGTCAGCACCTTCAGAAACTGTACCCCAGGGAGAGTCAACACTTTCAGGAACTGTACCCCAGGGAGAGTCAGCACCTTCAGGAGCTGTACCCCAGGGAGAGTCAACACTTTCAGGAACTGTACCCCAGGGAGATTCAGCATCTTCAGGAACTGTACCACAGGGAGATTCAGCATCTTCAGGAAATGTACCCCAGGGAGAGTCGGCACCTTAAGGGACTGTACCCCAGGGAGAGTCAGCACCTTCAGGGACTGTACCCCAGGGAGAGTCAGCACCTTCAGAAACTGGACCTCAGGGAGTGTCAGCACCTTCAGGAACTGTACCCCATGGAGAGTCAGCACCTTCAGGGACTGTACCCCAGGGAGAGTCCGCACATTCAGGGACTCTACCCCAGGGAGAATCAGCACCTTCAGGGACTGTACCCCAGGGAGAGTCAGCACCTTCAAGAACTGTACCCCAGGGAGAGTCAGCACATTCAGGAAATGTACCCCAGGGAGAGTCAGCACATTCAAGAACTGTACCCCAGGGAGAGTCAGCACCTTCAGGGACTGTACCCCAGGAAAGTTAGCACCTTCTGGGACTGCACCCCAGGGAGAGACAGCACCTTCAGGGACTCTACCCCAGGGAGAGTCAGCACCTTCAGGGACTGTACCCCGGGGAGAGTCAACACCTTCTGGAACTGTTCCCCAGGGTGAGTCAGCACCTTCAGGAAAAGTACCCCAGGGAGAGGCAGCACCTTAGCGACTGTACCCCAGGGAGAGTCAGCACCTTCAGGATCTGTAACCCAGGGAGAGTCAGCACCTTCAGGGACTGGACCCCAGGGAGAGTCAGCACCTTCAGGGATTTTACCCCAGAGAGAGTCAGCACCTTCAGAAACTGTACCCCAGGGAGAGTCAACACTTTCAGGAACTGTACCCCAGGGAGAGTCAGCACCTTCAGAAACTGTACCCCAGGGAGATTCAGCATCTTCAGGAACTGTACCACAGGGAGATTCAGCACCTTCAGGAAATGTACCCCAGGGAGAGTCGGCACCTTAAGGGACTGTACCCCAGGGAGAGTCAGCACCTTCAGGGACTGTACCCCTGGGAGAATCAGCAAATTCAGGAATTGTACCCCAGGGAGAGTCAGCACCTTCAGGGACTGTACCCCAGAGAGAGTCAGCACCTTCAGAAACTGGACTTCAGGGAGTGTCAGCACCTTCAGGAACTGTACCCCATGGAGAGTCAGCACCTTCAGGGACTGTACCCCAGGGAGAGTCAGCACCTTCAGGGACTGTACCCCAGAGAGAGTCAACACCTTCAGGGACTGTACCCCTGGGAGAGTCAGCAGTCTCAGTGGCTGTACCCCAGGGAGAGTCAACACCTTCATGGACTGTACCCCAGGGAGAGTCAACACTTTCAGGAACTGTTCCACAGGGAGAGTCAGCACCTTCAGGGACTGTACTCCAGGGAGAGTCAGCACCTTCAGAAACTGTACCCCAGGGAGAGTCAACACTTTCAGGAACTGTACCCCAGGGAGAGTCAGCACCTTCAGGAACTGTACCCCAGGGAGATTCAGCATCTTCAGGAACTGTACCACAGGGAGATTCAGCAGTCTCAGTGGCTGTACCCCAGCGAGAGTCTGCACCTTCAGGAAATGTACCCCAGGGAGAGTCAGCATCTTCAGGAAATGTACCCCAGGGAGAGGCAGCACCTTAGCGACTGTACCCCAGGGAGAGTCAGCACCTTCAGGGACTGTACCCCAGAGAGAGTCAACACTTTCAGGGACTGTACCCCTGGGAGAGTCTGCAGTCTCAGTGGCTGTACCCCAGCGAGAGTCTGCACCTTCAGGAAATGTACCCCAGGGTGAGTCAGCACCTTCAGGAAATGTACCCCAGGGAGAGTCAGCATCTTCAGGAAATGTACCCCAGGGAGAGTCAGCAGATTCAGGAACTGTACCCCAGGGAGAGTCAACACCTTCAGGGACTGTACCCCAGGGAGAGTCAGCACCTTCAGGGACTGTACCCCAGGGAGAGTCAGCACCTTCAGGGCCTGTACTCCAGGGAGAGTCAGCACATTCAGGAACTGTACCCCAGGGAGAGTCAGCACATTCAGGGATTTTACCCCAGAGAGAGTCAGCACCTTCAGGAACAGTACCCCAGGGAGAGTCAGCACCTTCATGGACTGTACCCCAGGAAGTGTCAGCACATTCAGGAACTGTGCCCCAGGGAGAGTCAGCACCTTCAGGGACTGTACCCCAGGGAGAGTCAGCACATTCAAAAACTGTACCCCAGGGAGAGACAGCACCTTCAGAGATTGTACCCCAGGGAGAGTCAGCACCTTTAGGGACTGAACCCCAGGGAGAGTCTGCACCTTCAGGGAGTGTACCCCACGGAGAGTCAGAACCTTCAGGGCCTGTACCCCAGGGAGAGCCTGCACCTTCAGGGACTGTACCCCAGGGAGAGTCAGCACCTTCAGGATCTGTAACCCAGGGAGAGTCAGCACCTTCAGGGACTGTACCCCAGGGAGAGTCAGCACCTTCAGGGACTGTACCCCAGAGAGAGTCAGCACCTTCAGGGTCTGTACCGCAGGGAGAGTCAGCACCTTCAGGGACTGTACCCCAGGGAGTGTCAGCATCTTCAGGAAATGTACCCCAGGGAGAGTCTGCACCTTCAGGAACTGTCCCCCAGGGAGAGTCAGCACCTTCAGGGACTGTACCCCAGGGAGAGTCAACACTTTCAGGAACTGTTCCCCAGGGAGAGTCAGCACCTTCAGGGACTGTACTCCAGGGAGAGTCAGCACCTTCAGAAACTGTACCCCAGGGAGAGTCAACACTTTCAGGAACTGTACCCCAGGGAGAGTCAGCACCTTCAGGAGCTGTACCCCAGGGAGAGTCAACACTTTCAGGAACTGTACCCCAGGGAGATTCAGCATCTTCAGGAACTGTACCACAGGGAGATTCAGCATCTTCAGGAAATGTACCCCAGGGAGAGTCGGCACCTTAAGGGACTGTACCCCAGGGAGAGTCAGCACCTTCAGGGACTGTACCCCAGGGAGAGTCAGCACCTTCAGAAACTGGACCTCAGGGAGTGTCAGCACCTTCAGGAACTGTACCCCATGGAGAGTCAGCACCTTCAGGGACTGTACCCCAGGGAGAGTCCGCACATTCAGGGACTCTACCCCAGGGAGAATCAGCACCTTCAGGGACTGTGCCCCAGGGAGAGTCAGCACCTTCAGGGACTGTACCCCAGGGAGAGTCAGCACCTTCAGGGACTGTACCCCAGGGAGAGTCAGCATCTTCAGGAAATGTACCCAGTGAGAGTCATCACCTTAAGGGACTGTACCCCAGGGAGAGTCAGCACCTTCAGGGACTGTACCCCAGGGAGAGTCAGCACCTTCAGCAACTGTACCCCAGGGAGAGTCAGCACCTTCAGGAACTGTAGCCCAGGGAGAGTCAGCACATTTAGGGAATGTACCCCAGGGAGAGTCAGCACCTTCAGGGACTGTACCCCAGGGAGAGTCAGCACCTTCAAGAACTGTACCCCAGGGAGAGTCAGCACCTTCAAGAACTGTACCCCAGGGAGAGTCAGCACATTCAGGAAATGTACCCCAGGGAGAGTCAGCACATTCAAGAACTGTACCCCAGGGGGAGTCAGCACCTTCAGGGACTGTACCCCAGGAAAGTTAGCACCTTCTGGGACTGCACCCCAGGGAGAGACAGCACCTTCAGGGACTCTACCCCAGGGAGAGTCAGCACCTTCAGGGACTGTACCCCGGGGAGAACAACACCTTCTGGAACTGTTCCCCAGGGTGAGTCAGCACCTTCAGGAAAAGTACCCCAGGGAGAGTCAGCATCTTCAGGAAATGTACCCCAGGGAGAGTCAGCACCTTCAGGGACTGTACCCCAGGGAGAGTGAACACCTTGTGGAACTGTTCCCCAGGGTGAGTCAGCACCTTCAGGAAAAGTACCCCAGGGAGAGGCAGCACCTTAGCGACTGTACCCCAGGGAGAGTCAGCACCTTCAGGATCTGTAACCCAGGGAGAGTCAGCACCTTCAGGGACTGTACGCCAGGGAGAGTCAGCACCTTCAGGAACTGTCCCCCAGGGAGAGTCAGCACCTTCAGGGACTGTACCCCAGGGAGAGTCAACACCTTCAGGAACAGTTCCCCAGCGAGAGTCAACACCTTCAGGAAATGTTCCCCAGGGTGAGTCTGCACCTTCAGGGACTGTACCCCGGGGAGAGTCAGTACCTTCACGAACTGTACCCCAGGAAGAGTCTGCACCTTCAAGGACTGTATCCCAGGGTTAGTCACACCTTCAGGGACTGTACCCCAGGGAGAGTCAGCACCTTCAGGGACTGTACCCCAGGGAGAGTCAGCACCTTCAGGGACTCTACACCAGGGAAAGTCAGCATCTTCAGGGACTGTACACCAGAGAGAGTCAGCACCTTCAGGGACTGTACCCCAGGGAGAGTCAGCACCTTAAGGGACTGTATGCCAGGGAGAGTCAGCACCTACAGGAACTGTCCCCCAGGGAGAGTCAGCACCTTCAGGGACTGTACCCCAGAGAGAGTCAACACTTTCAGGAACTGTTCCCCAGGGAGAGTCAGCACCTTCAGGGACTGTACTCCAGGGAGAGTCAGCACCTTCAGAAACTGTACCCCAGGGAGAGTCAACACTTTCAGGAACTGTACCCCAGGGAGAGTCAGCACCTTCAGGAACTGTACCCCAGGGAGATTCAGCACCTTCAGGAAATGTACCCCAGGGAGAGTCAGCACCTTCAGGGACTGTACCCCAGGGAGAGTGAACACCTTCTGGAACTGTTCCCCAGGGAGAGTCAGCACCTTCAGGGATTCTACCCCAGGGAGAGTCAGCACCTTCAGGGACTGTACCCCAGGGAGAGTCAACACTTTCAGGAACTGTTCCCCAGGGAGAGTCAGCACCTTCAGGGACTGTACCCCAGGGAGAGTCAGCACCTTCAGAAACTGTACCCCAGGGAGAGTCAACACTTTCAGGAACTGTACCCCAGGGAGAGTCAGCATCTTCAGGAAATGTACCCCAGGGAGAGTCGGCACCTTAAGGGACTGTACCCCAGGGAGAGTCAGCACCTTCAGGGACTGTACCCCAGGGAGAGTCAGCACCTTCAGAAACTGGACCTCAGCGAGTGTCAGCACCTTCAGGAACTGTACCCCATGGAGAGTAAGCACCTTCAGGGACTGTACCCCAGGGAGAGTCCGCACATCCAGGGACTCTACCCCAGGGAGAATCAGCACCTTCAGGGACTGTGCCCCAGGGAGAGTCAGCACCTTCAGGGAATGTCCCCCAGGGAGAGTCAGCACCTTCAGGGACTGCACCCCAGGGAGAGTCAGCATCTTCAGGAAATGTACCCCAGGGAGAGTCAGCACATTCAAGAACTGTACCCCAGGGAGAGTCAGCACCTTCAGGAACTGTAGCCCAGGGAGAGTCAGCACATTTAGGGAATGTACCCCAGGGAGAGTCAGCACCTTCAGGGACTGTACCCCAGGGAGAGTCAGCACCTTCAAGAACTGTACCCCAGGGAGAGTCAGCACATTCAGGAAATGTACCCCAGGGAGAGTCAGCACATTCAAGAACTGTACCCCAGGGAGAGTCAGCACCTTCAGGGACTGTACCCCAGGAAAGTTAGCACCTTCTGGGACTGCACCCCAGGGAGAGACAGCACCTTCAGGGACTCTACCCCAGGGAGAGTCAGCACCTTCAGGGACTGTACCCCGGGGAGAGTCAACACCTTCTGGAACTGTTCCCCAGGGTGAGTCAGCACCTTCAGGAAAAGTACCCCAGGGAGAGGCAGCACCTTAGCGACTGTACCCCAGGGAGAGTCAGCACCTTCAGGATCTGTAACCCAGGGAGAGTCAGCACCTTCAGGGACTGGACCCCGGGGAGAGTCAGCACCTTCAGGGATTTTACCCCAGAGAGAGTCAGCACCTTCAGGAACAGTACCCCAGGGTGAGTCAGCACCTTCATGGACTGTACCCCAGGGAGAGTCAGCACCTTCAGGGACTGTACCCCAGGGAGAGTCAGCACCTTCAGGGACTGTACCCCAGGGAGAGTCAGCACATTCAGGAACTGTACCCCAGGGAGAGTCAGCACCTTCAGGGACTGGACCCCGGGGAGAGTCAGCACCTTCAGGGATTTTACCCCAGAGAGAGTCAGCACCTTCAGGAACAGTACCCCAGGGTGAGTCAGCACCTTCATGGACTGTACCCCAGGGAGAGTCAGCACATTCAGGAACTGTGCCCCAGGGAGAGTCAGCACCTTCAGGGACTGTACCCCAGGGAGAGTCAGCACATTCAAGAACTGTACCCCAGGGAGAGTCAGCACCTTCAGAGACTGTACCCCAGGGATCGTCAGCACCTTCAGGGACTGTACCCCAGGGAGAGTCAGCACATTCAGGAACTGTACCCCAGGGAGAGTCAGCACATTCTGGGATTTTACCCCAGAGAGAGTCAGCACCTTCAGGAACAGTACCCCAGGGAGAGTCAGCACCTTCATGGACTGTACCCCAGGGAGAGTCAGCACATTCAGGAACTGTGCCCCAGGGAGAGTCAGCACCTTCAGGGACTGTACCCCAGGGAGAGTCAGCACATTCAAGAACTGTACCCCAGGGAGAGTCAGCACCTTCAGAGACTACCCCAGGGAGAGTCAGCACCTTTCGGGACTGTACCCCAGGGAGAGTCTGCACCTTCAGGGAGTGTACCCCACGGAGAGTCAGAACCTTCAGGGCCTCTACCCCAGGGAGAGCCTGCACCTTCTGGGACTGTACCCCAGGGAGAGTCAGCACCTTCAGGATCTGTAACCCAGGGAGAGTCAGCACCTTCAGGGACTGTACCCCAGGGAGAGTCAGCACCTTCAGGGACTCTACCCCAGGGAAAGTCAGCATCTTCAGGGACTGTACCCCAGGGAGAGTCAGCACCTTCAGGGACTGTACCCCAGGGAGAGTCAGCACCTTAAGTGACTGTACGCCAGGGAGAGTCAGCACCTTCAGGAACTGTCCCCCAGGGAGAGTCAGCACCTTCAGGGACTGTACCCCAGGGAGAGTCAACACTTTCAGGAACTGTTCCCCAGGGAGAGTCAGCACCTTCAGGGACTGTACTCCAGGGAGAGTCAGCACCTTCAGAAACTGTACCCCAGGGAGAGTCAACACTTTCAGGAACTGTACCCCAGGGAGAGTCAGCACCTTCAGGAACTGTACCCCAGGGAGATTCAGCATCTTCAGGAACTGTACCACAGGGAGATTCAGCACCTTCAGGAAATGTACCCCAGGGAGAGTCGGCACCTTAAGGGACTGTACCCCAGGGAGAGTCAGCACCTTCAGGGACTGTACCCCTGGGAGAATCAGCAAATTCAGGAATTGTACCCCAGGGAGAGTCAGCACCTTCAGGGACTGTACCCCAGAGAGAGTCAGCACCTTCAGAAACTGGACCTCAGGGAGTGTCAGCACCTTCAGGAATTGTACCCCATGGAGAGTCAGCACCTTCAGGGACTGTACCCCAGGGAGAGTCAGCACCTTCAGGGACTGTACCCCAGAGAGAGTCAACACCTTCAGGGACTGTACCCTTGGAAGAGTCAGCAGTCTCAGTGGCTGTACCCCAGGGAGAGTCAACACCTTCATGGACTGTACCCCAGGGAGAGTCAACACTTTCAGGAACTGTTCCACAGAGAGAGTCAGCACCTTCAGGGACTGTACTCTAGGGAGAGTCAGCACCTTCAGAAACTGTACCCCAGGGAGAGTCAACACTTTCAGGAACTGTACCCCAGGGAGAGTCAGCACCTTCAGGAACTGTACCCCAGGGAGATTCAGCATCTTCAGGAACTGTACCACAGGGAGATTCAGCAGTCTCAGTGGCTGTACCCCAGCGAGAGTCTGCACCTTCAGGAAATGTACCCCAGGGAGAGTCAGCATCTTCAGGAAATGTACCCCAGGGACAGGCAGCACCTTAGCGACTGTACCCCAGGGAGAGTCAGCACCTTCAGGGACTGTACCCCAGAGAGAGTCAACACCTTCAGGGACTGTACCCCTGGGAGAGTCTGCAGTCTCAGTGGCTGTACCCCAGCGAGAGTCTGCACCTTCAGGAAATGTACCCCAGTGTGAGTCAGCACCTTCAGGAAATGTACCCCAGGGAGAGTCAGCATCTTCAGGAAATGTACCCCAGGGAGAGTCAGCAGATTCAGGAACTGTACCCCAGGGAGAGTCAACACCTTCAGGGACTGTACCCCAGGGAGAGTCAGCACCTTCAGGGACTGTACCCCAGGGAGAGTCAGCACCTTCAGGGCCTGTACCCCAGGGAGAGTCAGCACATTTAGGAACTGTACCCCAGGGAGAGTCAGCACATTCAGGGATTTTACCCCAGAGAGAGTCAGCACCTTCAGGAACAGTACCCCAGGGAGAGTCAGCACCTTCATGGACTGTACCCCAGGAAGTGTCAGCACATTCAGGAACTGTGCCCCAGGGAGAGTCAGCACCTTCAGGGACTGTACCCCAGGGAGAGTCAGCACATTCAAAAACTGTACCCCAGGGAGAGACAGCACCTTCAGAGATTGTACCCCAGGGAGAGTCAGCACCTTTAGGGACTGAACCCCAGGGAGAGTCTGCACCTTCAGGGAGTGTACCCCACGGAGAGTCAGAACCTTCAGGGCCTGCACCCCAGGGAGAGCCTGCACCTTCAGGGACTGTACCCCAGGGAGAGTCAGCACCTTCAGGATCTGAAACCCAGGGAGAGTCAGCACCTTCAGGGACTGTACCCCAGGGAGAGTCAGCACCTTCAGGGACTGTACCCCAGAGAGAGTCAGCACCTTCAGGGTCTGTACCGCAGGGAGAGTCAGCACCTTCAGGGACTGTACCCCAGGGAGTGTCAGCATCTTCAGGAAATGTACCCCAGGGAGAGTCAGCACCTTCAGGAACTGTCCCCCAGGGAGAGTCAGCACCTTCAGGGACTGTACCCCAGGGAGAGTCAACACTTTCAGGAACTGTTCCCCAGGGAGAGTCAGCACCTTCAGGGACTGTACTCCAGGGAGAGTCAGCACCTTCAGAAACTGTACCCCAGGGAGAGTCAACACTTTCAGGAACTGTACCCCAGGGAGAGTCAGCACCTTCAGGAGCTGTACCCCAGGGAGAGTCAACACTTTCAGGAACTGTACCCCAGGGAGATTCAGCATCTTCAGGAACTGTACCACAGGGAGATTCAGCATCTTCAGGAAATGTACCCCAGGGAGAGTCGGCACCTTAAGGGACTGTACCCCAGGGAGAGTCAGCACCTTCAGGGACTGTACCCCAGGGAGAGTCAGCACCTTCAGAAACTGGACCTCAGGGAGTGTCAGCACCTTCAGGAACTGTACCCCATGGAGAGTCAGCACCTTCAGGGACTGTACCCCAGGGAGAGTCCGCACATTCAGGGACTCTACCCCAGGGAGAATCAGCACCTTCAGGGACTGTGCCCCAGGGAGAGTCAGCACCTTCAGGGACTGTACCCCAGGGAGAGTCAGCACCTTCAGGGACTGTACCCCAGGGAGAGTCAGCATCTTCAGGAAATGTACCCAGTGAGAGTCATCACCTTAAGGGACTGTACCCCAGGGAGAGTCAGCACCTTCAGGGACTGTACCCCAGGGAGAGTCAGCACCTTCAGGAACTGTACCCCAGGGAGAGTCAGCACCTTCAGGAACTGTAGCCCAGGGAGAGTCAGCACATTTAGGGAATGTACCCCAGGGAGAGTCAGCACCTTCAGGGACTGTACCCCAGGGAGAGTCAGCACCTTCAAGAACTGTACCCCAGGGAGAGTCAGCACCTTCAGGGACTGTACCCCATGGAGAGTCAGCACCTTCAAGAACTGTACCCCAGGGAGAGTCAGCACATTCAGGAAATGTACCCCAGGGAGAGTCAGCACATTCAAGAACTGTACCCCAGGGAGAGTCAGCACCTTCAGGGACTGTACCCCAGGAAAGTTAGCACCTTCTGGGACTGCACCCCAGGGAGAGACAGCACCTTCAGGGACTCTACCCCAGGGAGAGTCAGCACCTTCAGGGACTGTACCCCGGGGAGAGTCAACACCTTCTGGAACTGTTCCCCAGGGTGAGTCAGCACCTTCAGGAAAAGTACCCCAGGGAGAGGCAGCACCTTAGCGACTGTACCCCAGGGAGAGTCAGCACCTTCAGGGACTGTACCCCAGAGAGAGTCAGCACCTTCAGGGACTGTACCGCAGGGAGAGTATGCAACTTCAGGGACTGTACCCCAGTGAGTGTCAGCATCTTCAGGAAATGTACCCCAGGGAGAGTCAGCACCTTAAGGGACTGTATCTCAGGGAGAGTCAGCACCTTCAGGAAAAGTACCCCAGGGAGAGTCAGAATCTTCAGGAAATGTACCCCAGGGAGAGTCAGCACCTTCAGGGACTGTACCCCAGGGAGAGTGAACACCTTGTGGAACTGTTCCCCAGGGTGAGTCAGCACCTTCAGGAAAAGTACCCCAGGGAGAGGCAGCACCTTAGCGACTGTACCCCAGGGAGAGTCAGCACCTTCAGGATCTGTAACCCAGGGAGAGTCAGCACCTTCAGGGACTGTACGCCAGGGAGAGTCAGCACCTTCAGGGACTGTACCCCAGGGAGAGTCAACACCTTCAGGAACAGTTCCCCAGGGTGAGTCTGCACCTTCAGGGACTGTACCCCGGGGAGAGTCAGTACCTTCACGAACTGTACCCCAGGAAGAGTCTGCACCTTCAAGGACTGTATCCCAGGGTTAGTCACACCTTCAGGGACTGTACCCCAGGGAGAGTCAGCACCTTCAGGGACTGTACCCCAGGGAGAGTCAGCACCTTCAGGGACTCTACACCAGGGAAAGTCAGCATCTTCAGGGACTGTACACCAGAGAGAGTCAGCACCTTCAGGGACTGTACCCCAGGGAGAGTCAGCACCTTCAGGGACTGTACCCCAGAGAGAGTCAACACTTTCAGGAACTGTTCCCCAGGGAGAGTCAGCACCTTCAGGGACTGTACTCCAGGGAGAGTCAGCACCTTCAGAAACTGTACCCCAGGGAGAGTCAACACTTTCAGGAACTGTACCCCAGGGAGAGTCAGCACCTTCAGGAACTGTACCCCAGGGAGATTCAGCACCTTCAGGAAATGTACCCCAGGGAGAGTCAGCACCTTCAGGGACTGTACCCCAGGGAGAGTGAACACCTTCTGGAACTGTTCCCCAGGGTGAGTCAGCACCTTCAGGGATTCTACCCCAGGGAGAGTCAGCACCTTCAGGGACTGTACCCCGGGGAGAGTCAACACCTTCTGGAACTGTTCCCCAGGGTGAGTCAGCACCTTCAGGAAAAGTACCCCAGGGAGAGGCAGCACCTTAGCGACTGTACCCCAGGGAGAGTCAGCACCTTCAGGGACTGTACCCCAGAGAGAGTCAGCACCTTCAGGGACTGTACCGCAGGGAGAGTCAGCATCTTCAGGAAATGTACCCCAGGGAGAGTCAGCACCTTAAGGGACTGTATCCCAGGGAGAGTCAGCACCTTCAGGAAAAGTACCCCAGGGAGAGTCAGCATCTTCAGGAAATGTACCCCAGGGAGAGTCAGCACCTTCAGGGACTGTACCCCAGGGAGAGTGAACACCTTGTGGAACTGTTCCCCAGGGTGAGTCAGCACCTTCAGGAAAAGTACCCCAGGGAGAGGCAGCACCTTAGCGACTGTACCCCAGGGAGAGTGAGCACCTTCAGGATCTGTAACCCAGGGAGAGTCAGCACCTTCAGGGACTGTACGCCAGGGAGAGTCAGCACCTTCAGGAACTGTCCCCCAGGGAGAGTCAGCACCTTCAGGAACTGTACCCCAGGGAGATTCAGCATCTTCAGGAACTGTACCACAGGGAGATTCAGCAGTCTCAGTGGCTGTACCCCAGCGAGAGTCTGCACCTTCAGGAAATGTACCCCAGGGAGAGTCAGCATCTTCAGGAAATGTACCCCAGGGACAGGCAGCACCTTAGCGACTGTACCCCAGGGAGAGTCAGCACCTTCAGGGACTGTACCCCAGAGAGAGTCAACACCTTCAGGGACTGTACCCCTGGGAGAGTCTGCAGTCTCAGTGGCTGTACCCCAGCGAGAGTCTGCACCTTCAGGAAATGTACCCCAGTGTGAGTCAGCACCTTCAGGAAATGTACCCCAGGGAGAGTCAGCATCTTCAGGAAATGTACCCCAGGGAGAGTCAGCAGATTCAGGAACTGTACCCCAGGGAGAGTCAACACCTTCAGGGACTGTACCCCAGGGAGAGTCAGCACCTTCAGGGACTGTACCCCAGGGAGAGTCAGCACCTTCAGGGCCTGTACCCCAGGGAGAGTCAGCACATTTAGGAACTGTACCCCAGGGAGAGTCAGCACATTCAGGGATTTTACCCCAGAGAGAGTCAGCACCTTCAGGAACAGTACCCCAGGGAGAGTCAGCACCTTCATGGACTGTACCCCAGGAAGTGTCAGCACATTCAGGAACTGTGCCCCAGGGAGAGTCAGCACCTTCAGGGACTGTACCCCAGGGAGAGTCAGCACATTCAAAAACTGTACCCCAGGGAGAGACAGCACCTTCAGAGATTGTACCCCAGGGAGAGTCAGCACCTTTAGGGACTGAACCCCAGGGAGAGTCTGCACCTTCAGGGAGTGTACCCCACGGAGAGTCAGAACCTTCAGGGCCTGCACCCCAGGGAGAGCCTGCACCTTCAGGGACTGTACCCCAGGGAGAGTCAGCACCTTCAGGATCTGAAACCCAGGGAGAGTCAGCACCTTCAGGGACTGTACCCCAGGGAGAGTCAGCACCTTCAGGGACTGTACCCCAGAGAGAGTCAGCACCTTCAGGGTCTGTACCGCAGGGAGAGTCAGCACCTTCAGGGACTGTACCCCAGGGAGTGTCAGCATCTTCAGGAAATGTACCCCAGGGAGAGTCAGCACCTTCAGGAACTGTCCCCCAGGGAGAGTCAGCACCTTCAGGGACTGTACCCCAGGGAGAGTCAACACTTTCAGGAACTGTTCCCCAGGGAGAGTCAGCACCTTCAGGGACTGTACTCCAGGGAGAGTCAGCACCTTCAGAAACTGTACCCCAGGGAGAGTCAACACTTTCAGGAACTGTACCCCAGGGAGAGTCAGCACCTTCAGGAGCTGTACCCCAGGGAGAGTCAACACTTTCAGGAACTGTACCCCAGGGAGATTCAGCATCTTCAGGAACTGTACCACAGGGAGATTCAGCATCTTCAGGAAATGTACCCCAGGGAGAGTCGGCACCTTAAGGGACTGTACCCCAGGGAGAGTCAGCACCTTCAGGGACTGTACCCCAGGGAGAGTCAGCACCTTCAGAAACTGGACCTCAGGGAGTGTCAGCACCTTCAGGAACTGTACCCCATGGAGAGTCAGCACCTTCAGGGACTGTACCCCAGGGAGAGTCCGCACATTCAGGGACTCTACCCCAGGGAGAATCAGCACCTTCAGGGACTGTGCCCCAGGGAGAGTCAGCACCTTCAGGGACTGTACCCCAGGGAGAGTCAGCACCTTCAGGGACTGTACCCCAGGGAGAGTCAGCATCTTCAGGAAATGTACCCAGTGAGAGTCATCACCTTAAGGGACTGTACCCCAGGGAGAGTCAGCACCTTCAGGGACTGTACCCCAGGGAGAGTCAGCACCTTCAGGAACTGTACCCCAGGGAGAGTCAGCACCTTCAGGAACTGTAGCCCAGGGAGAGTCAGCACATTTAGGGAATGTACCCCAGGGAGAGTCAGCACCTTCAGGGACTGTACCCCAGGGAGAGTCAGCACCTTCAAGAACTGTACCCCAGGGAGAGTCAGCACCTTCAGGGACTGTACCCCATGGAGAGTCAGCACCTTCAAGAACTGTACCCCAGGGAGAGTCAGCACATTCAGGAAATGTACCCCAGGGAGAGTCAGCACATTCAAGAACTGTACCCCAGGGAGAGTCAGCACCTTCAGGGACTGTACCCCAGGAAAGTTAGCACCTTCTGGGACTGCACCCCAGGGAGAGACAGCACCTTCAGGGACTCTACCCCAGGGAGAGTCAGCACCTTCAGGGACTGTACCCCGGGGAGAGTCAACACCTTCTGGAACTGTTCCCCAGGGTGAGTCAGCACCTTCAGGAAAAGTACCCCAGGGAGAGGCAGCACCTTAGCGACTGTACCCCAGGGAGAGTCAGCACCTTCAGGGACTGTACCCCAGAGAGAGTCAGCACCTTCAGGGACTGTACCGCAGGGAGAGTATGCAACTTCAGGGACTGTACCCCAGTGAGTGTCAGCATCTTCAGGAAATGTACCCCAGGGAGAGTCAGCACCTTAAGGGACTGTATCTCAGGGAGAGTCAGCACCTTCAGGAAAAGTACCCCAGGGAGAGTCAGAATCTTCAGGAAATGTACCCCAGGGAGAGTCAGCACCTTCAGGGACTGTACCCCAGGGAGAGTGAACACCTTGTGGAACTGTTCCCCAGGGTGAGTCAGCACCTTCAGGAAAAGTACCCCAGGGAGAGGCAGCACCTTAGCGACTGTACCCCAGGGAGAGTCAGCACCTTCAGGATCTGTAACCCAGGGAGAGTCAGCACCTTCAGGGACTGTACGCCAGGGAGAGTCAGCACCTTCAGGGACTGTACCCCAGGGAGAGTCAACACCTTCAGGAACAGTTCCCCAGGGTGAGTCTGCACCTTCAGGGACTGTACCCCGGGGAGAGTCAGTACCTTCACGAACTGTACCCCAGGAAGAGTCTGCACCTTCAAGGACTGTATCCCAGGGTTAGTCACACCTTCAGGGACTGTACCCCAGGGAGAGTCAGCACCTTCAGGGACTGTACCCCAGGGAGAGTCAGCACCTTCAGGGACTCTACACCAGGGAAAGTCAGCATCTTCAGGGACTGTACACCAGAGAGAGTCAGCACCTTCAGGGACTGTACCCCAGGGAGAGTCAGCACCTTCAGGGACTGTACCCCAGAGAGAGTCAACACTTTCAGGAACTGTTCCCCAGGGAGAGTCAGCACCTTCAGGGACTGTACTCCAGGGAGAGTCAGCACCTTCAGAAACTGTACCCCAGGGAGAGTCAACACTTTCAGGAACTGTACCCCAGGGAGAGTCAGCACCTTCAGGAACTGTACCCCAGGGAGATTCAGCACCTTCAGGAAATGTACCCCAGGGAGAGTCAGCACCTTCAGGGACTGTACCCCAGGGAGAGTGAACACCTTCTGGAACTGTTCCCCAGGGTGAGTCAGCACCTTCAGGGATTCTACCCCAGGGAGAGTCAGCACCTTCAGGGACTGTACCCCGGGGAGAGTCAACACCTTCTGGAACTGTTCCCCAGGGTGAGTCAGCACCTTCAGGAAAAGTACCCCAGGGAGAGGCAGCACCTTAGCGACTGTACCCCAGGGAGAGTCAGCACCTTCAGGGACTGTACCCCAGAGAGAGTCAGCACCTTCAGGGACTGTACCGCAGGGAGAGTCAGCATCTTCAGGAAATGTACCCCAGGGAGAGTCAGCACCTTAAGGGACTGTATCCCAGGGAGAGTCAGCACCTTCAGGAAAAGTACCCCAGGGAGAGTCAGCATCTTCAGGAAATGTACCCCAGGGAGAGTCAGCACCTTCAGGGACTGTACCCCAGGGAGAGTGAACACCTTGTGGAACTGTTCCCCAGGGTGAGTCAGCACCTTCAGGAAAAGTACCCCAGGGAGAGGCAGCACCTTAGCGACTGTACCCCAGGGAGAGTGAGCACCTTCAGGATCTGTAACCCAGGGAGAGTCAGCACCTTCAGGGACTGTACGCCAGGGAGAGTCAGCACCTTCAGGAACTGTCCCCCAGGGAGAGTCAGCACCTTCAGGGACTGTACCCCAGGGAGAGTCAACACCTTCAGGAACAGTTCCCCAGGGAGAATCAACACCTTCAGGAAATGTTCCCCAGGGTGAGTCTGCACCTTCAGGGACTGTACCCCGGGGAGAGTCAGTACCTTCACGAACTGTACCCCAGGAAGAGTCTGCACCTTCAAGGACTGTATCCCAGGGTTAGTCACACCTTCAGGGACTGTACCCCAGGGAGAGTCAGCACCTTCAGGGACTGTACTCCAGGGAGAGTCAGCACCTTCAGGGACTGTACCCCAGGGAGAGTCAGCACCTTCAGGGGCTCTGCCCCAGGGAAAGTCAGCATCTTCAGGGACTGTACACCAGAGAGAGTCAGCACCTTCAGGGACTGTACCCCAGGGAGAGTCAGCACCTTCAGGAACTGTCCCCCAGGGAGAGTCAGCACCTACAGGAACTGTCCCCCAGGGAGAGTCAGCACCTTCAGGGACTGTACCCCAGAGAGAGTCAACACTTTCAGGAACTGTTCCCCAGGGAGAGTCAGCACTTTCAGGGACTGTACCCCGGGGAGAGTCAACACCTTCTGGAACTGTTCCCCAGGGTGAGTCAGCACCTTCAGGAAAAGTACCCCAGGGAGAGGCAGCACCTTAGCGACTGTACCCCAGGGAGAGTCAGCACCTTCAGGGACTGTACCCCAGAGAGAGTCAGCACCTTCAGGGACTGTACCGCAGGGAGAGTATGCAACTTCAGGGACTGTACCCCAGGGAGTGTCAGCATCTTCAGGAAATGTACCCCAGGGAGAGTCAGCACCTTCAGGAACTGTCCCCCAGGGAGAGTCAGCACCTTCAGGGACTGTACCCCAGGGAGAGTCAACACTTTCAGGAACTGTTCCCCAGGGAGAGTCAGCACCTTCAGGGACTGTACTCCAGGGAGAGTCAGCACCTTCAGAAACTGTACCCCAGGGAGAGTCAACACTTTCAGGAACTGTACCCCAGGGAGAGTCAGCACCTTCAGGAGCTGTACCCCAGGGAGAGTCAACACTTTCAGGAACTGTACCCCAGGGAGATTCAGCATCTTCAGGAATTGTACCACAGGGAGATTCAGCATCTTCAGGAAATGTACCCCAGGGAGAGTCGGCACCTTAAGGGACTGTACCCCAGGGAGAGTCAGCACCTTCAGGGACTGTACCCCAGGGAGAGTCAGCACCTTCAGAAACTGGACCTCAGGGAGTGTCAGCACCTTCAGGAACTGTACCCCATGGAGAGTCAGCACCTTCAGGGACTGTACCCCAGGGAGAGTCCGCACATTCAGGGACTCTACCCCAGGGAGAATCAGCACCTTCAGGGACTGTGCCCCAGGGAGAGTCAGCACCTTCAGGGACTGTACCCCAGGGAGAGTCAGCACCTTCAGGGACTGTACCCCAGGGAGAGTCAGCATCTTCAGGAAATGTACCCCAGGGAGAGTCATCACCTTAAGGGACTGTACCCCAGGGAGAGTCAGCACCTTCAGGGACTGTACCCCAGGGAGAGTCAGCACCTTCAGGGACTGTACCCCAGGGAGAGTCAGCACCTTCAGGAACTGTACCCCAGGGAGAGTCAGCACCTTCAGGGACTGTACCCCATGGAGAGTCAGCACCTTCAAGAACTGTACCCCAGGGAGAGTCAGCACATTCAGGAAATGTACCCCAGGGAGAGTCAGCACATTCAAGAACTGTACCCCAGGGAGAGTCAGCACCTTCAGGGACTGTACCCCAGGAAAGTTAGCACCTTCTGGGACTGCACCCCAGGGAGAGACAGCACCTTCAGGGACTCTACCCCAGGGAGAGTCAGCACCTTCAGGGACTGTACCCCGGGGAGAGGCAACACCTTCTGGAACTGTTCCCCAGGGTGAGTCAGCACCTTCAGGAAAAGTACCCCAGGGAGAGGCAGCACCTTAGCGACTGTACCCCAGGGAGAGTCAGCACCTTCAGGGACTGTACCCCAGAGAGAGTCAGCACCTTCAGGGACTGTACCGCAGGGAGAGTATGCAACTTCAGGGACTGTACCCCAGTGAGTGTCAGCATCTTCAGGAAATGTACCCCAGGGAGAGTCAGCACCTTAAGGGACTGTATCCCAGGGAGAGTCAGCACCTTCAGGAAAAGTACCCCAGGGAGAGTCAGCATCTTCAGGAAATGTACCCCAGGGAGAGTCAGCACCTTCAGGGACTGTACCCCAGGGAGAGTGAACACCTTGTGGAACTGTTCCCCAGGGTGAGTCAGCACCTTCAGGAAAAGTACCCCAGGGAGAGGCAGCACCTTAACGACTGTACCCCAGGGAGAGTCAGCACCTTCAGGATCTGTAACCCAGGGAGAGTCAGCACCTTCAGGGACTGTACGCCAGGGAGAGTCAGCACCTTCAGGAACTGTCCCCCAGGGAGAGTCAGCACCTTCAGGGACTGTACCCCAGGGAGAGTCAACACCTTCAGGAACAGTTCCCCAGCGAGAGTCAACACCTTCAGGAAATGTTCCCCAGGGTGAGTCTGCACCTTCAGGGACTGTACCCCGGGGAGAGTCAGTACCTTCACGAACTGTACCCCAGGAAGAGTCTGCACCTTCAAGGACTGTATCCCAGGGTTAGTCACACCTTCAGGGACTGTACCCCAGGGAGAGTCAGCACCTTCATGGACTGTACCCCAGGGAGAGTCAGCACCTTCAGGGACTCTACACCAGGGAAAGTCAGCATCTTCAGGGACTGTACACCAGAGAGAGTCAGCACCTTCAGGGACTGTTCCCCAGGGAGAGTCAGCACCTTAAGGGACTGTATGCCTAGGAGAGTCAGCACCTACAGGAACTGTCCCCCAGGGAGAGTCAGCACCTTCAGGGACTGTACCCCAGAGAGAGTCAACACTTTCAGGAACTGTTCCCCAGGGAGAGTCAGCACCTTCAGGGACTGTACTCCAGGGAGAGTCAGCACCTTCAGAAACTGTACCCCAGGGAGAGTCAACACTTTCAGGAACTGTACCCCAGGGAGAGTCAGCACCTTCAGGAACTGTACCCCAGGGAGATTCAGCACCTTCAGGAAATGTACCCCAGGGAGAGTCAGCACCTTCAGGGACTGTACCCCAGGGAGAGTGAACACCTTCTGGAACTGTTCCCCAGGGTGAGTCAGCACCTTCAGGAAAAGTACCCCAGGGAGAGGCAGCACCTTAGCGACTGTACCCCAGGGAGAGTCAGCACCTTCAGGGACTGTACCCCAGAGAGAGTCAGCACCTTCAGGGACTGTACCGCAGGGAGAGTATGCAACTTCAGGGACTGTACCCCAGGGAGTGTCAGCATCTTCAGGAAATGTACCCCAGGGAGAGTCAGCACCTTAAGGGACTGTATCCCAGGGAGAGTCAGCACCTTCAGGAAAAGTACCCCAGGGAGAGTCAGCATCTTCAGGAAAAGTACCCCAGGGAGAGGCAGCACCTTAGCGACTGTACCCCAGGGAGAGTCAGCACCTTCAGGATCTGTAACCCAGGGAGAGTCAGCACCTTCAGGGACTGTACGCCAGGGAGAGTCAGCACCTTCAGGAACTGTACCCCAGGGAGAGTCAGCACCTTCAGGAACTGTCCCCCAGGGAGAGTCAGCACCTTCAGGAAATGTTCCCCAGGGTGAGTCTGCACCTTCAGGGACTGTACCCCGGGGAGAGTCAGTACCTTCACGAACTGTACCCCAGGAAGAGTCTGCACCTTCAAGGACTGTATCCCAGGGTTAGTCACACCTTCAGGGACTGTACCCCAGGGAGAGTCAGCACCTTCAGGGACTGTACTCCAGGGAGAGTCAGCACCTTCAGGGACTGTACCCCAGGGAGAGTCAGCACCTTCAGGGACTCTACACCAGGGAAAGTCAGCATCTTCAGGGACTGTACACCAGAGAGAGTCAGCACCTTCAGGGACTGTACCCCAGGGAGAGTCAGCACCTTCAGGAACTGTCCCCCAGGGAGAGTCAGCACCTACAGGAACTGTCCCCCAGGGAGAGTCAGCACCTTCTGGGACTGTACCCCAGAGAGAGTCAACACTTTCAGGAACTGTTCCCCAGGGAGAGTCAGCACCTTCAGGGACTGTACTCCAGGGAGAGTCAACACTTTCAGGAACTGTACCCCAGGGAGAGTCAACACTTTCAGGAACTGTACTCCAGGGAGAGTCAGCACCTTCAGGAACTGTACTCCTGGGAGATTCAGCACCTTCAGGAAATGTACCCCAGGGAGAGTCAGCACCTTCAGGGACTGTACCCCAGGGAGAGTGAACACCTTCTGGAACTGTTCCCCAGGTGAGTCAGCACCTTCAGGGATTCTACCCCAGGGAGAGTCAGCACTTTCAGGGACTGTACCCCGGGGAGAGTCAACACCTTCTGGAACTGTTCCCCAGGGTGAGTCAGCACCTTCAGGAAAAGTACCCCAGGGAGAGGCAGCACCTTAGCGACTGTACCCCAGGGAGAGTCAGCACCTTCAGGGACTGTACCCCAGAGAGAGTCAGCACCTTCAGGGACTGTACCGCAGGGAGAGTATGCAACTTCAGGGACTGTACCCCAGGGAGTGTCAGCATCTTCAGGAAATGTACCCCAGGGAGAGTCAGCACCTTCAGGAACTGTCCCCCAGGGAGAGTCAGCACCTTCAGGGACTGTACCCCAGGGAGAGTCAACACTTTCAGGAACTGTTCCCCAGGGAGAGTCAGCACCTTCAGGGACTGTACTCCAGGGAGAGTCAGCACCTTCAGAAACTGTACCCCAGGGAGAGTCAACACTTTCAGGAACTGTACCCCAGGGAGAGTCAGCACATTCAGGAGCTGTACCCCAGGGAGAGTCAACACTTTCAGGAACTGTACCCCAGGGAGATTCAGCATCTTCAGGAACTGTACCACAGGGAGATTCAGCATCTTCAGGAAATGTACCCCAGGGAGAGTCGGCACCTTAAGGGACTGTACCCCAGGGAGAGTCAGCACCTTCAGGGACTGTACCCCAGGGAGAGTCAGCACCTTCAGAAACTGGACCTCAGGGAGTGTCAGCACCTTCAGGAACTGTACCCCATGGAGAGTCAGCACCTTCAGGGACTGTACCCCAGGGAGAGTCCGCACATTCAGGGACTCTACCCCAGGGAGAATCAGCACCTTCAGGGACTGTGCCCCAGGGAGAGTCAGCACCTTCAGGGACTGTACCCCAGGGAGAGTCAGCACCTTCAGGGACCGTACCCCAGGGAGAGTCAGCATCTTCAGGAAATGTACCCCAGGGAGAGTCAGCACATTCAAGAAATGTACCCCAGGGAGAGTCAGCACCTTCAGGAACTGTAGCCCAGGGAGAGTCAGCACATTTAGGGACTGTACCCCAGGGAGAGTCAGCATCTTCAGGAAATGTACCCCAGGGAGAGTCAGCACATTCAAGAAATGTACCCCAGGGAGAGTCAGCACCTTCAGGAACTGTAGCCCAGGGAGAGTCAGCACATTTAGGGAATGTACCCCAGGGAGAGTCAGCACCTTCAGGGACTGTACCCCAGGGAGAGTCAGCACCTTCAAGAACTGTACCCCAGGGAGAGTCAGCACATTCAGGAAATGTACCCCAGGGAGAGTCAGCACATTCAAGAACTGTACCCCAGGGAGAGTCAGCACCTTCAGGGACTGTACCCCAGGAAAGTTAGCACCTTCTGGGACTGCACCCCAGGGAGAGACAGCACCTTCAGGGACTCTACCCCAGGGAGAGTCAGCACCTTCAGGGACTGTACCCCGGGGAGAGTCAACACCTTCTGGAACTGTTCCCCAGGGTGAGTCAGCACCTTCAGGAAAAGTACCCCAGGGAGAGGCAGCACCTTTGCGACTGTACCCCAGGGAGAGTCAGCACCTTCAGGATCTGTAACCCAGGGAAAGTCAGCATCTTCAGGGACTGTACCCCAGGGAGAGTCAGCACCTTCAGGGACTGTACCCCAGGGAGAGTCAGCACCTTAAGGGACTTTACGCCAGGGAGAGTCAGCACCTTCAGGAACTGTACCCCAGGGTGAGTCAGCACCTTCAGGGACTGTACCCCAGGGAGAGTCAGCACCTTCAGGAACTGTACCCCAGGGTGAGTCAGCACCTTCAGGGACTGTACCCCAGGGAGATTCAGCACCTTCAGGGACTGTACCCCAGGGAGAGTCAACACCTTCAGGAACAGTTCCCCAGCGAGAGTCAACACCTTCAGGAAATGTTCCCCAGGGTGAGTCTGCACCTTCAGGGACTGTACCCCGGGGAGAGTCAGTACCTTCACGAACTGTACCCCAGCAAGAGTCTGCACCTTCAAGGACTGTATCCCAGGGTGAGTCACACCTTCAGGGACTGTACCCCAGGGAGAGTCAGCACCTTCAGGGACTGTACCCCAGGGAGAGTCAGCACCTTAAGGGACTGTATGCCAGGGAGAGTCAGCACCTGCAGGAACTGTCCCACAGGGAGAGTCAGCACCTTCAGGGACTGTACCCCAGGGAGAGTCAACACTTTCAGGAACTGTACCCCAGGGAGAGTCAGCACCTTCAGGAACTGTACCCCAGGGAGAGTCAGCACCTTCAGGAACTGTACCCCAGGGAGATTCAGCATCTTCAGGAACTGTACCACAGGGAGATTCAGCACCTTCAGGAAATGTACTCCAGGGAGAGTCAGCACCTTTAGGGACTGTACCCCTGGGAGAATCAGCAGATTCAGGAAAAGTACCCCAGTGAGAGGCAGCACCTTAGCGACTGTACCCCAGGGAGAGTCAGCACCTTCAGGGACTGTACCCCAGAGAGAGTCAACACCTTCAGGGACTGTACCCCTGGGAGAGTCAGCAGTCTCAGTGGCTGTACCCCAGGGAGAGTCAACACCTTCATGGACTGTACCCCAGGGAGAGTCAACACTTTCAGGAACTGTTCCACAGGGAGAGTCAGCACCTTCAGGGACTGTACTCCAGGGAGAGTCAGCACCTTCAGAAACTGTACCCCAGGGAGAGTCAACACTTTCAGGATCTGTAACCCAAGGAGAGTCAGCACCTTCAGGGACTGTACCCCAGGGAGAGTCAGCACCTTCAGGGACTCTACCCCAGGTCAAGTCAGCATCTTCAGGGACTGTACCCCAGGGAGAGTCAGCACCTTCAGGGACTGTACCCCAGGGAGAGTCAGCACCTTAAGGGACTGTACGCCAGGGAGAGTCAGCACCTTCAGGAACTGTCCCCCAGGGAGAGTCAGCACCTTCAGGGACTGTGCCCCAGGGAGAGTCAACACTTTCAGGGACTGTTCCCCAGGGAGAGTCAGCACCTTCAGGGACTGTACTCCAGGGAGAGTCAGCACCTTCAGAAACTGTACCCCAGGGAGAGTCAACACTTTCAGGATCTGTAACCCAGGGAGAGTCATCACCTTCAGGGACTGTACCCCAGGGAGAGTCAGCACCTTCAGGGACTCTACCCCAGGTCAAGTCAGTATCTTCAGGGACTGTACCCCAGGGAGAGTCAGCACCTTCAGGGACTGTACCCCAGGGAGAGTCAGCACCTTAAGGGACTGTACGCCAGGGAGAGTCAGCACCTTCAGGAACTGTCCCCCAGGGAGAGTCAGCACCTTCAGGGACTGTACCCCAGGGAGAGTCAACACTTTCAGGGACTGTTCCCCAGGGAGAGTCAGCACCTTCAGGGACTGTACTCCAGGGAGAGTCAGCACCTTCAGAAACTGTACCCCAGGGAGAGTCAACACTTTCAGGAACTGTACCCCAGGGAGAGTCAGCACCTTCAGGAACTGTACCCCAGGGAGATTCAGCATCTTCAGGAACTGTACCCCAGGGAGAGTCAGCACCTTCAGAAACTGGACCCCAGGGAGTGTCAGCACCTTCAGGAACTGTACCCCATGGAGAGTCAGTACCTTCAGGGACTGTACCCCAGGGAGAGTCAGCACCTTCAGGGACTGTACCCCAGAGAGAGTCAACACCTTCAGGGACTGTACCCCTGGGAGAGTCAGCAGTCTCAGTGGCTGTACCCCAGGGAGAGTCAACACCTTCATGGACTGTCCCCCAGGGAGAGTCAACACTTTCAGGAACTGTTCCCCAGGGAGAGTCAGCACCTTCAGGGACTGTACTCCAGGGAGAGTCAGTACGTTCAGAAACTGTACCCCAGGGAGAGTCAACACTTTCAGGAACTGTACCCCAGGGAGAGTCAACACCTTCAGGGACTGTACCCCTGGGAGAGTCAGCAGTCTCAGTGGCTGTAACCCAGCGAGAGTCAGCACCTTCATGGACTGTACCCCAGGGAGAGTCAGCACCTTCAGGGACTGTACCCCAGGGAGAGTCAGCACCTTCAGGGACTGTACCCCAGGGAGAGTCAGCACATTCAGGAACTGTACCCCAGGGAGAGTCAGCACATTCAGGGATTTTACCCCAGAGAGGGTCAGCACCTTCAGGAACAGTACCCCAGGGTGAGTCAGCACCTTCATGGACTGTACCCCAGGGAGAGTCAGCACATTCAGGAACTGTACCCCAGGGAGAGTCAGCACATTCAGGAAATGTACCCCAGGGAGAGTCAGCACATTCAAGAACTGTACCCCAGGGAGAGTCAGCACCTTCAGGGACTGTACCCCAGGAAAGTTAGCACCTTCTGGGACTGCACCCCAGGGAGAGACAGCACCTTCAGGGACTTTACCCCAGGGAGAGTCAGCACCTTCAGGGACTGTACCGCAGGGAGAGTATGCAACTTCAGGGACTGTACCCCAGTGAGTGTCAGCATCTTCAGGAAATGTACCCCAGGGAGAGTCAGCATCTTCAGGAAATGTACCCCAGGGAGAGTCAGCACCTTCAGGGACTGTACCCCAGGGAGAGTGAACACCTTGTGGAACTGTTCCCCAGGGTGAGTCAGCACCTTCAGGAAAAGTACCCCAGGGAGAGGCAGCACCTTAGCGACTGTACCCCAGGGAGAGTCAGCACCTTCAGGATCTGTAACCCAGGGAGAGTCAGCACCTTCAGGGACTGTACCCCAGGGAGAGTCAGCAACTTCAGGGACTCTACACCAGGGAAAGTCAGCATCTTCAGGGACTGTACCCCAGGGAGAGTCAGCACCTTCAGGGACTGTACCCCAGGGAGAGTCAGCACCTTAAGGGACTGTACGCCAGGGAGAGTCAGCACCTTCAGGAACTGTCCCCCAGGGAGAGTCAGCACCTTCAGGGACTGTACCCCAGGGAGAGTCAACACCTTCAGGAACAGTTACCCAGCGAGAGTCAACACCTTCAGGAAATGTTCCCCAAGGTGAGTCTGCACCTTCAGGGACTGTACCCGGGGAGAGTCAGTACCTTCACGACCTGTACCCCAGGAAGAGTCTGCACCTTCAAGGACTGTATCCCAGGGTTAGTCACACCTTCAGGGACTGTACCCCAGGGAGAGTCAGCACCTTCAGGGACTGTACCCCAGGGAGAGTCAGCACCTTCAGGGACTCTACACCAGGGAAAGTCAGCATCTTCAGGGACTGTACACCAGAGAGAGTCAGCACCTTCAGGGACTGTACCCCAGGGAGAGTCAGCACCTTAAGGGACTGTATGCCAGGGAGAGTCAGCACCTACAGGAACTGTCACCCAGGGAGAGTCAGCACCTTCAGGGACTGTACCCCAGAGAGAGTCAACACTTTCAGGAACTGTTCCCCAGGGAGAGTCAGCACCTTCAGGGACTGTACTCCAGGGAGAGTCAGCACCTTCAGAAACTGTACCCCAGGGAGAGTCAACACTTTCAGGAACTGTACCCCAGGGAGAGTCAGCACCTTCAGGAACTGTACCCCAGGGAGATTCAGCACCTTCAGGAAATGTACCCCAGGGAGAGTCAGCACCTTCAGGGACTGTACCCCAGGGAGAGTGAACACCTTCTGGAACTGTTCCCCAGGGTGAGTCAGCACCTTCAGGGATTCTACCCCAGGGAGAGTCAGCACTTTCAGGGACTGTACCCCGGGGAGAGTCAACACCTTCTGGAACTGTTCCCCAGGGTGAGTCAGCACCTTCAGGAAAAGTACCCCAGGGAGAGGCAGCACCTTAGCGACTGTACCCCAGGGAGAGTCAGCACCTTCAGGGACTGTACCCCAGAGAGAGTCAGCACCTTCAGGGACTGTACCGCAGGGAGAGTATGCAACTTCAGGGACTGTACCCCAGGGAGTGTCAGCATCTTCAGGAAATGTACCCCAGGGAGAGTCAGCACCTTCAGGAACTGTCCCCCAGGGAGAGTCAGCACCTTCAGGGACTGTACCCCAGGGAGAGTCAACACTTTCAGGAACTGTTCCCCAGGGAGAGTCAGCACCTTCAGAAACTGTCCCCCAGGGAGAGTCAACACTTTCAGGAACTGTACCCCAGGGAGAGTCAGCACCTTCAGGAGCTGTACCCCAGGGAGAGTCAACACTTTCAGGAACTGTACCCCAGGGAGATTCAGCATCTTCAGGAACTGTACCACAGGGAGATTCAGCATCTTCAGGAAATGTACCCCAGGGAGAGTCGGCACCTGAAGGGACTGTACCCCAGGGAGAGTCAGCACCTTCAGGATCTGTACCCCAGGGAGAGTCAGCACCTTCAGGAACTGTAGCCCAGGGAGAGTCAGCACATTTAGGGAATGTACCCCAGGGAGAGTCAGCACCTTCAGGGACTGTACCCCAGGGAGAGTCAGCACCTTCAAGAACTGTACCCCAGGGAGAGTCAGCACATTCAGGAAATGTACCCCAGGGAGAGTCAGCACATTCAAGAACTGTACCCTAGGGAGAGGCAGCACATTAGCGACTGTACCCCAGGGAGAGTCAGCACCTTCAGGGACTGTACCCCAGGGAGAGTCAGCACCTTCAGGAGCTGTACCCCAGGGAGAGTCAGCACCTTCAGGGACTGTACCCCAGGGAGAGTCAGCATCTTCAGGAAATGTACCCAGTGAGAGTCATCACCTTAAGGGACTGTACCCCAGGGAGAGTCAGCTCCTTCAGGGACTGTACCCCAGGGAGAGTCAGCACCTTCAGGAACTGTACCCCAGGGAGAGTCAGCACCTTCAGGAACTGTAGCCCAGGGAGAGTCAGCACATTTATGGAATGTACCCCAGGGAGAGTCAGCACCTTCAGGGACTGTACCCCAGGGAGAGTCAGCACCTTCAAGAACTGTACCCCAGGGAGAGTCAGCACCTTCAGGGACTGTACCCCAGGAAAGTTAGCACCTTCTGGGACTGCACCCCAGGGAGAGACAGCACCTTCAGGGACTCTACCCCAGGGAGAGTCAGCACCTTCAGGGACTGTACCCCGGGGAGAGTCAACACCTTCTGGAACTGTTCCCCAGGGTGAGTCAGCACCTTCAGGAAAAGTACCCCAGGGAGAGGCAGCACCTTAGCGACTGTACCCCAGGGAGAGTCAGCACCTTCAGGATCTGTAACCCAGGGAGAGTCAGCACCTTCAGGGACTGTACCCCAGGGAGAGTCAGCACCTTCAGGGACTCTACACCAGGGAAAGTCTGCATCTTCAGGGACTGTACCCCAGGGAGAGTCAGCACCTTCAGGGACTGTACCCCAGGGAGAGTCAGCACCTTAAGGGACTGTACGCCAGGGAGAGTCAGCACCTTCAGGAACTGTCCCCCAGGGAGAGTCAGCACCTTCAGGGACTGTACCCCAGGGAGAGTCAGCACCTTCAGGAACTGTACCCCAGGGTGAGTCAGCACCTTCAGGGACTGTACCCCAGGGAGATTCAGCACCTTCAGGAACTGTACCCCAGGGAGAGTCAACACCTTCAGGAAATGTTCCCCAGTGTGAGTCTGCACCTTCAGGGACTGTACCCCGGGGAGAGTCAGTACCTTCACGAACTGTACCCCAGCAAGAGTCTGCACCTTCAAGGACTGTATCCCAGGGTGAGTCACACCTTCAGGGACTGTACCCCAGGGAGAGTCAGCACCTTCAGGGACTGTACCCCAGGGAGAGTCAGCACTTTCAGGGACTGTACCCCGGGGAGAGTCAACACCTTCTGGAACTGTTCCCCAGGGTGAGTCAGCACCTTCAGGAAAAGTACCCCAGGGAGAGGCAGCACCTTAGCGACTGTACCCCAGGGAGAGTCAGCACCTTCAGGGACTGTACCCCAGAGAGAGTCAGCACCTTCAGGGACTGTACCGCAGGGAGAGTATGCAACTTCAGGGACTGTACCCC
This sequence comes from Pristiophorus japonicus, assembly GCF_044704955.1. Lineage (NCBI taxonomy): Eukaryota > Metazoa > Chordata > Chondrichthyes > Pristiophoridae > Pristiophorus > Pristiophorus japonicus. The sequence goes on along the minus strand of NC_091992.1, from coordinate 2,294,873 downwards.
AGGGAGTGTCAGCATCTTCAGGAAATGTACCCCAGGGAGAGTCAGCACCTTCAGGAACTGTCCCCCAGGGAGAGTCAGCACCTTCAGGGACTGTACCCCAGGGAGAGTCAACACTTTCAGGAACTGTTCCCCAGGGAGAGTCAGCACCTTCAGTGACTGTACTCCAGGGAGAGTCAGCACCTTCAGAAACTGTACCCCAGGGAGAGTCAACACTTTCAGGAACTGTACCCCAGGGAGAGTCAGCACCTTCAGGAGCTGTACCCCAGGGAAAGTCAGCATCTTCAGGGACTGTACCCCAGGGAGAGTCAGCACCTTCAGGGACTGTACCCCAGGGAGAGTCAGCACCTTAAGGGACTGTACGCCAGGGAGAGTCAACACCTTCAGGGACTGTACCCCAGGGAGAGTCAACACCTTCAGGAACAGTTCGTCAGCGAGAGTCAACACCTTCAGGAAATGTTCCCCAGGGTGAGTCTGCACCTTCAGGGACTGTACCCCGGGGAGAGTCAGTACCTTCACGAACTGTACCCCAGGAAGAGTCTGCACCTTCACGGACTGTATCCCAGGGTTAGTCACACCTTCAGGGACTGTACCCCAGGGAGAGTCAGCACCTTCAGGGACTGTACCTCAGGGAGAGTCAGCACCTTCAGGGACTCTACACCAGGGAAAGTCAGCATCTTCAGGGACTGTACACCAGAGAGAGTCAGCACCTTCAGGGACTGTACCCCAGGGAGAGTCAGCACCTTAAGGGACTGTATGCCAGGGAGAGTCAGCACCTACAGGAACTGTCCCCCAGGGAGAGTCAGCACCTTCAGGGACTGTACCCCAGAGAGAGTCAACACTTTCAGGAACTGTTCCCCAGGGAGAGTCAGCACCTTCAGGGACTGTACTCCAGGGAGAGTCAGCACCTTCAGAAACTGTACCCCAGGGAGAGTCAACACTTTCAGGAACTGTACCCCAGGGAGAGTCAGCACCTTCAGGAACTGTACCCCAGGAAGATTCAGCACCTTCAGGAAATGTACCCCAGGGAGAGTCAGCACCTTCAGGGACTGTACCCCGGGGAGAGTCAACACCTTCTGGAACTGTTCCCCAGGGTGAGTCAGCACCTTCAGGAAAAGTACCCCAGGGAGAGGCAGCACCTTAGCGACTGTACCCCAGGGAGAGTCAGCACCTTCAGGGACTGTACCCCAGAGAGAGTCAGCACCTTCAGGGACTGTACCGAAGGGAGAGTCAGCACCTTCAGGGACTGTACCCCAGGGAGAGTCAGCACCTTCAGGGACTGTACCCCAGGGAGAGTCAGCAACTTCAGGGACTGTACCCAAGGGAGTGTCAGCATCTTCATGAAATGTACCCCAGGGAGAGTCAGCACCTTCAGGAACTGTCCCCCAGGGAGAGTCAGCACCTTCAGGGACTGTACCCCAGGGAGAGTCAACACTTTCAGGAACTGTTCCCCAGGGAGAGTCAGCACCTTCAGGGACTGTACTCCAGGGAGAGTCAGCACCTTCAGAAACTGTACCCCAGGGAGAGTCAACACTTTCAGGAACTGTACCCCAGGGAGAGTCAGCACCTTCAGGAGCTGTACCCCAGGGAGAGTCAACACTTTCAGGAACTGTACCCCAGGGAGATTCAGCATCTTCAGGAACTGTACCACAGGGAGATTCAGCATCTTCAGGAAATGTACCCCAGGGAGAGTCGGCACCTGAAGGGACTGTACCCCAGGGAGAGTCAGCACCTTCAGGGACTGTACCCCAGGGAGAGTCAGCACCTTCAGAAACTGGACCTCAGGGTGAGTCACACCTTCAGGGACTGTACCCCAGGGAGAGTCAGCACCTTCAGGGACTGTACCCCAGGGAGAGTCCGCACATTCAGGGACTCTACCCCAGGGAGAATCAGCACCTTCAGGGACTGTACACCAGGGAGAGTCAGCACCTTCAGGGACTGTACCCCAGGGAGAGTCAGCACCTTCAGGAACTGTAGCCCAGGGAGAGTCAGCACATTTAGGGAATGTACCCCAGGGAGAGTCAGCACCTTCAGGGACTGTACCCCAGGGAGAGTCAGCACCTTCAAGAACTGTACCCCAGGGAGAGTCAGCACATTCAGGAAATGTACCCCAGGGAGAGTCAGCACATTCAAGAACTGTACCCCAGGGAGAGTCAGCACCTTCAGGGACTGTACCCCAGGAAAGTTAGCACCTTCTGGGACTGCACCCCAGGGAGAGACAGCACCTTCAGGGACTCAACCCCAGGGAGAGTCAGCACCTTCAGGGACTGTACCCCGGGAAGAGTCAACACCTTCAGGAACTGTTCCCCAGGGTGAGTCAGCACCTTCAGGAAAAGTACCCCAGGGAGAGGCAGCACCTTAGCGACTGTACCCCAGGGAGAGTCAGCACCTTCAGGATCTGTAACCCAGGGAGAGTCAGCACCTTCAGGGACTGTACCCCAGGGAGAGTCAGCACCTTCAGGGAATCTACACCAGGGAAAGTCAGCATCTTCAGGGACTGTACCCCAGGGAGAGTCAGCACCTTAAGGGACTGTACGCCAGGGAGAGTCAGCACCTTCAGGAACTGTCCCCCAGGGAGAGTCAGCACCTTCAGGGACTGTACCCCAGGGAGAGTCAGCAGCTTCAGGGACTGTACCCCAGGGAGAGTCAACACTTTCAGGAACTGTACCCCAGGGAGAGTCAGCACCTTCAGGAACTGTACCCCAGGGAGAGTCAGCACCTTCAGGAACTGTACCCCAGGGAGATTCAGCATCTTCAGGAACTGTACCACAGGGAGATTCAGCACCTTCAGGAAATGTACTCCAGGGAGAGTCAGCACCTTTAGGGACTGTACCCCTGGGAGAATCAGCAGATTCAGGAAAAGTACCCCAGGGAGAGGCAGCACCTTAGCGACTGTACCCCAGGGAGAGTCAGCACCTTCAGGGACTGTACCCCAGAGAGAGTCAACACCTTCAGGGACTGTACCCCTGGGAGAGTCAGCAGTCTCAGTGGCTGTACCCCAGGGAGAGTCAACACCTTCATGGATGTACCCCAGGGAGAGTCAACACTTTCAGGAACTGTTCCACAGGGAGAGTCAGCACCTTCAGGGACTGTACTCCAGGGAGAGTCAGCACCTTCAGAAACTGTACCCCAGGGAGAGTCAACACTTTCAGGATCTGTAACCCAGGGAGAGTCAGCACCTTCAGGGACTGTACCCCAGGGAGAGTCAGCACCTTCAGGAACTCTACCCCAGGTCAAGTCAGCATCTTCAGGGACTGTACCCCAGGGAGAGTCAGCACCTTCAGGGACTGTACCCCAGGGAGAGTCTGCACCTTAAGGGACTGTACGCCAGGGAGAGTCAGCACCTTCAGGAACTATCCCCCAGGGAGAGTCAGCACCTTCAGGGACTGTACCCCAGGGAGAGTCAACACTTTCAGGGACTGTTCCCCAGGGAGAGTCAGCACCTTCAGGGACTGTACTCCAGGGAGAGTCAGCACCTTCAGAAACTGTACCCCAGGGAGAGTCAACACTTTCAGGAACTGTACCCCAGGGAGAGTCAGCACCTTCAGGAACTGTACCCCAGGGAGATTCAGCATCTTCAGGAACTGTACCGCAGGGAGAGTCAGCACCTTCAGAAACTGGACCTCAGGGAGTGTCAGCACCTTCAGGAACTGTACCCCATGGAGAGTCAGCACCTTCAGGGACTGTACCCCAGGGAGAGTCAGCACCTTCAGGGACTGTACCCCAGAGAGAGTCAACACCTTCAGGGACTGTACCCCTGGGAGAGTCAGCATTCTCAGTGGCTGTACCCCAGGGAGAGTCAACACCTTCATGGACTGTCCCCCAGGGAGAGTCAACACTTTCAGGAACTGTTCCCCAGGGAGAGTCAGCACCTTCAGGGACTGTACTCCAGGGAGAGTCAGTTCCTTCAGAAACTGTACCCCAGGGAGAGTCAACACTTTCAGGAACTGTCCCCCAGGGAGAGTCAGCACCTTCAGGGACTGTACCCCAGGGAGAGTCAACACCTTCAGGAACAGTTCCCCAGCGAGAGTCAACACCTTCAGGAAATGTTCCCCAGGGTGAGTCTGCACCTTCAGGGACTGTACCCGGGGAGAGTCAGTACCTTCACGAACTGTACCCCAGCAAGAGTCTGCACCTTCAAGGACTGTATCCCAGGGTGAGTCACACCTTCAGGGACTGTACCCCAGGGAGAGTCAGCACCTTCAGGGACTGTACCCCAGGGAGAGTCAGCACCTTCAGGGACTCTACACCAGGGAAAGTCAGCATCTTCAGGGACTGTACACCAGAGAGAGTCAGCACCTTCAGGGACTGTACCCCAGGGAGAGTCAGCACCTTAAGGGACTGTATGCCAGGGAGAGTCAGCACCTACAGGAACTGTCCCCCAGGGAGAGTCAGCACCTTCAGGGACTGTACCCCAGGGAGAGTCAACACTTTCAGGAACTGTACCCCAGGGAGAGTCAGCACCTTCAGGAACTGTACCCCAGGGAGAGTCAGCACCTTCAGGAACTGTACCCCAGGGAGATTCAGCATCTTCAGGAACTGTACCACAGGGAGATTCAGCACCTTCAGGAAATGTACTCCAGGGAGAGTCAGCACCTTTAGGGACTGTACCCCTGGGAGAATCAGCAGATTCAGGAAAAGTACCCCAGGGAGAGGCAGCACCTCAGCGACTGTACCCCAGGGAGAGTCAGCACCTTCAGGGACTGTACCCCAGAGAGAGTCAACACCTTCAGGGACTCTACCCCAGGTCAAGTCAGCATCTTCAGGGACTGTACCCCAGGGAGAGTCAGCACCTTCAGGGACTGTACCCCAGGGAGAGTCAGCACCTTCATGGACTGTCCCCCAGGGAGAGTCAACACTTTCAGGAACTGTTCCCCAGGGAGAGTCAGCACCTTCAGGGACTGTACTCCAGGGAGAGTCAGTTCCTTCAGAAACTGTACCCCAGGGAGAGTCAACACTTTCAGGAACTGTACCCCAGGGAGAGTCAGCACCTTCAGGAACTGTACCCCAGGGAGAGTCAGCATCTTCAGCAACTGTACCACAGGGAGATTCAGCACCTTCAGGAAATGTACCCCAGGGAGAGTCGGCACCTTAGCGACTGTACCCCAGGGAGAGTCAGCACCTTCAGGGACTGTACCCCAGAGAGAGTCAACACCTTCAGGGACTGTACCCCTGGGAGAGTCAGCAGTCTCAGTGGCTGTACCCCAGCGAGAGTCTGCACCTTCAGGAAATGTACCCCAGGGAGAGTCAGCATCTTCAGGAAATGTACCCCAGGGAGAGTCAGCACATTCAGGAACTGTACCCCAGGGAGAGTCAACACCTTCAGGGACTGTACCCCTGGGAGAGTCAGCAGTCTCAGTGGCTGTAACCCAGCGAGAGTCAGCACCTTCATGGACTGCACCCCAGGGAGAGTCAGCACATTCAGGAACTGTACCCCAGGGAGAGTCAGCACATTCTGGGATTTTACCCCAGAGAGAGTCAGCACCTTCAGGAACAGTACCCCAGGGAGAGTCAGCACCTTCATGGACTGTACCCCAGGGAGAGTCAGCACCTTAAGGGACTGTACGCCAGGGACAGTCAGCACCTTCAGGAACTATCCCCCAGGGAGAGTCAGCACCTTCAGGGACTGTACCCCAGGGAGAGTCAGCACCTTCAGGAACTGTACCCCAGGGAGAGTCAGCACCTTCAGGAACTGTACCCCAGGGAGATTCAGCATCTTCAGGAACTGTACCACAGGGAGATTCAGCACCTTCAGGAAATGTACTCCAGGGAGAGTCAGCACCTTTAGGGACTGTACCCCTGGGAGAATCAGCAGATTCAGGAAAAGTACCCCAGGGAGAGGCAGCACCTTCAGGGACTGTACCCCAGAGAGAGTCAACACCTTCAGGGACTGTACCCCTGGGAGAGTCAGCAGTCTCAGTGGCTGTACCCCAGGGAGAGTCAACACCTTCATGGATGTACCCCAGGGAGAGTCAACACTTTCAGGAACTGTTCCACAGGGAGAGTCAGCACCTTCAGGGACTGTACTCCAGGGAGAGTCAGCACCTTCAGAAACTGTACCCCAGGGAGAGTCAACACTTTCAGGATCTGTAACCCAGGGAGAGTCAGCACCTTCAGGGACTGTACCCCAGGGAGAGTCAGCACCTTCAGGAAATCTACCCCAGGTCAAGTCAGCATCGTCAGGGACTGTACCCCAGGGAGAGTCAGCACCTTCAGGGACTGTACCCCAGGGAGAGTCAGCACCTTAAGGGACTGTACACCAGGGAGAGTCAGCACCTTCAGGAACTATCCCCCAGGGAGAGTCAGCACCTTCAGGGACTGTACCCCAGGGAGAGTCAACACTTTCAGGGACTGTTCCCCAGGGAGAGTCAGCACCTTCAGGGACTGTACTCCAGGGAGAGTCAGCACCTTCAGAAACTGTACCCCAGGGAGAGTCAACACTTTCAGGAACTGTACCCCAGGGAGAGTCAGCACCTTCAGGAACTGTACCCCAGGGAGATTCAGCATCTTCAGGAACTGTACCCCAGGGAGAGTCAGCACCTTCAGAAACTGGACCTCAGGGAGTGTCAGCACCTTCAGGAACTGTACCCCATGGAGAGTCAGCACCTTCAGGGACTGTACCCCAGGGAGAGTCAGCACCTTCAGGGACTGTACCCCAGAGAGAGTCAACACCTTCAGGGACTGTACCCCTGGGAGAGTCAGCATTCTCAGTGGCTGTCCCCCAGGGAGAGTCAACACTTTCAGGAACTGTTCCCCAGGGAGAGTCAGCACCTTCAGGGACTGTACTCCAGGGAGAGTCAGTTCCTTCAGAAACTGTACCCCAGGGAGAGTCAACACTTTCAGGAACTGTACCCCAGGGAGAGTCAGCACCTTCAGGAACTGTACCCCAGGGAGATTCAGCATCTTCAGCAACTGTACCACAGGGAGATTCAGCACCTTCAGGAAATGTACCCCAGGGAGAGTCGGCACCTTAGCGACTGTACCCCAGGGAGAGTCAGCACCTTCAGGGACTGTACCCCAGAGAGAGTCAACACCTTCAGGGACTGTACCCCTGGGAGAGTCAGCAGTCTCAGTGGCTGTACCCCAGCGAGAGTCTGCACCTTCAGGAAATGTACCCCAGGGAGAGTCAGCATCTTCAGGAAATGTACCCCAGGGAGAGTCAGCACATTCAGGAACTGTACCCCAGGGAGAGTCAACACCTTCAGGGACTGTACCCCTGGGAGAGTCAGCAGTCTCAGTGGCTGTAACCCAGCGAGAGTCAGCACCTTCATGGACTGCACCCCAGGGAGAGTCAGCACATTCAGGAACTGTACCCCAGGGAGAGTCAGCACATTCTGGGATTTTACCCCAGAGAGAGTCAGCACCTTCAGGAACAGTACCCCAGGGAGAGTCAGCACCTTCATGGACTGTACCCCAGGGAGAGTCAGCACATTCAGGAACTGTGCCCCAGGGAGAGTCAGCACCTTCAGGGACAGTACCCCAGGGAGAGTCAGCACATTCAAGAACTGTACCCCAGGGAGAGTCAGCACCTTCAGAGACTGTACCCCAGGGAGAGTCAGCACCTTTAGGGACTGTACCCCAGGGAGAGTCTGCACCTTCAGGGAGTGTACCCCACGGAGAGTCAGAACCTTCAGGGCCTGTACCCCAGGGAGAGCCTGCACCTTCTGGGACTGTACCCCAGGGAGAGTCAGCACCTTCAGGATCAGTAACCCAGGGAGAGTCAGCACCTTCAGGGACTGTACCCCAGGGAGAGTCAGCACCTTCAGGGACTCTACCCCAGGGAAAGTCAGCATCTTCAGGGACTGTACCCCAGGGAGAGTCAGCACCTTCAGGGACTGTACCCCAGGGAGAGTCAGCACCTTAAGTGACTGTACGCCAGGGAGAGTCAGCACCTTCAGGAACTGTCCCCCAGGGAGAGTCAGCACCTTCAGGGACTGTACCCCAGGGAGAGTCAACACTTTCAGGAACTGTTCCCCAGGGAGAGTCAGCACCTTCAGGGACTGTACTCCAGGGAGAGTCAGCACCTTCAGAAACTGTACCCCAGGGAGAGTCAACACTTTCAGGAACTGTACCCCAGGGAGAGTCAGCACCTTCAGGAACTGTACCCCAGGGAGATTCAGCATCTTCAGGAACTGTACCACAGGGAGATTCAGCACCTTCAGGAAATGTACCCCAGGGAGAGTCGGCACCTTAAGGGACTGTACCCCAGGGAGAGTCAGCACCTTCAGGGACTGTACCCCTGGGAGAATCAGCAAATTCAGGAATTGTACCCCAGGGAGAGTCAGCACCTTCAGGGACTGCACCCCAGAGAGAGTCAGCACCTTCAGAAACTGGACCTCAGGGAGTGTCAGCACCTTCAGGAACTGTACCCCATGGAGAGTCAGCACCTTCAGGGACTGTACCCCAGGGAGAGTCAGCACCTTCAGGGACTGTACCCCAGAGAGAGTCAACACCTTCAGGGACTGTACCCCTGGGAGAGTCAGCAGTCTCAGTGGCTGTACCCCAGGGAGAGTCAACACCTTCATGGACTGTACCCCAGGGAGAGTCAACACTTTCAGGAACTGTTCCACAGGGAGAGTCAGCACCTTCAGGGACTGTACTCCAGGGAGAGTCAGCACCTTCAGAAACTGTACCCCAGGGAGAGTCAACACTTTCAGGAACTGTACCCCAGGGAGAGTCAGCACCTTCAGGAACTGTACCCCAGGGAGATTCAGCATCTTCAGGAACTGTACCACAGGGAGAGCCAGCATCTTCAGGAAATGTACCCCAGGGAGAGTCAGCACCTTCAGGAAATGTACCCCAGGGAGAGGCAGCACCTTAGCGACTGTACCCCAGGGAGAGTCAGCACCTTCAGGGACTGTACCCCAGAGAGAGTCAACACCTTCAGGGACTGTACCCCTGGGAGAGTCTGCAGTCTCAGTGGCTGTACCCCAGCGAGAGTCTGCACCTTCAGGAAATGTACCCCAGGGAGAGTCAGCACTTTCAGGAACTGTACCCCAGGGAGAGTCAGCACATTCAGGAACTGTACCCCAGGGACAGTCAGCACCTTCAGGGACTGTACCCCAGGAAAGTTAGCACCTTCTGGGACTGTACCCCAGGGAGAGTCAGCACTTTAAGGGACTGCACCCCAGGGAGAGTCAGCACCTTCGGGGACTGTACCCGAGGGAGAGTCAACACCTTCTGGAACTGTTCCCCAGGGAGAGTCAACACCTTCAGAGAATGTTCCCCAGGGAGAGTCAGCACATTCAGGACCTGTACCCCAGGGACAGTCAGCACCTTCAGGGACTGTACCCCAGGGAGAGTCTGTACCTTCACGGACTATACCCCAGGGAGAGTCAACACCTTCAGGAACTGTTCCCCAGGGAGAGTCAGCACCTTCAGGGACTGTACCCCAGGGAGAGTCAGCACCTTCAGGGACTGTACCCCAGGGAGTCAGCACCTTCAGGGATTGTACCCCAGGGAGAGTCAGCACCTTCAGGAACTGTACCCCGGGGAGATTCAGCACCTTTGCGGAATGTACTCCAGGGAGAGTCTGCACCTTCAGGCATTGTACCCCTGGGAGAGTCGGCACCTTAAGGGACTGTACCCCAGGGAGAGTCAGCACCTTCAGGGACTGTACCCCATGGAGAGTCAGCACCTTCAGGGACTGTACTCCAGGGAGAGTCAGCACCTTCAGGATCTTTATCCCAGGGAGTCAGCACCTTCAGGGACTGTACTCCAGGAAGAGTCAGCACCTTCAGGAACTGTACCCCAGGGAGAGTCAGCACATTCAGGAACTGTACCTCAGGGAGAGTCAGCACATTTAGGGAATGTACCCCAGGGAGTGTCCGCACATTTAGGGAATGTTCCCCAGGGAGAGTCAGCACCTTCAGGCACTGTACTCCAGGAAGAGTCAGCACCTTCAGTAACTGTACCCCAGGGAGATTCAGCACATTCAGGAACTGTACCCCAGGGAGAGTCAGCACATTTAGGGAATGTACCCCAGGGAGTGTCAGCACCTTCAGGAACTGTACCCCAGGGAGAGTCAGCACCTTCAGGAACTGTACCCCAGGGAGAGTGAGCACCTTCAGGGACTGTACCCCAGGGAGAGTCAGCACCTTCAGGGACTGTTCCCCAGGGAGAGTCAGCACCTTCAGGGTCTGTACCCCAGGGAGAGTCAACATCTTCAGGAACTGTTCCCCAGCGAGAATCAACACCTTCATGAAATGTTCCCCAGGGAGAGTCTGCACCTTCAGGGACTGTACCCCGGGGAGAGTCAGTACCTTCACGAACTGTACCCCAGGAAGAGTCTGCACCTTCAAGGACTGTATCCCAGGGAGAGTCACACCTTCAGGGACTGTACCCCAGGGAGAGTCAGCATCTTCAGGGACTGTACCCCAGGGAGAGTCAGCACCTTCAGGGACTCTACACCAGGGAAAGTCAGCATCTTCAGGGACTGTACACCAGAGAGAGTCAGCACCTTCAGCGACTGTACCCCAGGGAGAGTCAGCACCTTAAGGGACAGTATGCCAGGGAGAGTCAGCACATTCAGGAAATGTACCCCAGGGAGAGTCAGCACATTCAAGAACTGTACCCCAGGGAGAGTCAGCACCTTCAGGGACTGTACCCCAGGAAAGTTAGCACCTTCTGGGACTGCACCCCAGGGAGAGACAGCACCTTCAGGGACTCTACCCCAGGGAGAGTCAGCACCTTCAGGGACTGTACCCCGGGGAGAGTCAACACCTTCTGGAACTGTACCCCAGAGAGAGTCAGCACCTTCAGGGACTGTACCGCAGGGAGAGTATGCAACTTCAGGGACTGTACCCCAGTGAGAGTCAGCATCTTCAGGAAATGTACCCCAGGGAGAGTCAGCACCTTAAGGGACTGTATCCCAGGGAGAGTCAGCACCTTCAGGAAATGTACCCCAGGGAGAGTCAGCACCTTAAGGGACTGTATCCCAGGGAGAGTCAGCACCTTCAGGAAATGTACCCCAGGGAGAGTCAGCATCTTCAGGAAATGTTCCCCAGGGTGAGTCAGCACCTTCAGGAAAAGTACCCCAGGGAGAGGCAGCACCTTAGCGACTGTACCCCAGGGAGAGTCAGCACCTTCAGGATCTGTAACCCAGGGAGAGTCAGCACCTTCAGCGACTGTACCCCAGGGAGAGTCAGCAACTTCAGGGACTCTACACCAGGGAAAGTCAGCATCTTCAGGGACTGTACCCCAGGGAGAGTCAGCACCTTCAGGGACTGTACCCCAGGGAGAGTCAGCACCTTAAGGGACTGTACGCCAGGGAGAGTCAGCACCTTCAGGAACTGTCCCCCAGGGAGAGTCAGCACCTTCAGGGACTGTACCCCAGGGAGAGTCAACACCTTCAGGAAATGTTCCCCAGGGTGAGTCTGCACCTTCAGGGACTGTACCCCGGGGAGAGTCAGTACCTTCACGAACTGTACCCCAGGAAGAGTCTGCACCTTCAAGGACTGTATCCCAGGGTTAGTCACACCTTCAGGGACTGTACCCCAGGGAGAGTCAGCACCTTCAGGGACTGTACTCCAGGGAGAGTCAGCACCTTCAGGGACTGTACCCCAGGGAGAGTCAGCACCTTCAGGGTCTGTACCCCAGGGAGAGTCAGCACATTCAGGAACTGTACCCCAGGGAGAGTCAGCACATTCAGGAAATGTACCCCAGGGAGAGTCAGCACCTTCAGGGAGTGTACCCCACGGAGAGTCAGCACATTCAGGAACTGTACCTCAGGGAGAGTCAGCACATTTAGGGAATGTACCCCAGGGAGTGTCCGCACATTTAGGGAATGTTCCCCAGGGAGAGTCAGCACCTTCAGGCACTGTACTCCAGGAAGAGTCAGCACCTTCAGTAACTGTACCCCAGGGAGATTCAGCACATTCAGGAACTGTACCCCATGGAGAGTCAGCACATTTAGGGAATGTACCCCAGGGAGTGTCAGCACCTTCAGGAACTGTACCCCAGGGAGAGTCAGCACCTTCAGGAACTGTACCCCAGGGAGAGTGAGCACCTTCAGGGACTGTACCCCAGGGAGAGTCAGCACCTTCAGGGACTGTTCCCCAGGGAGAGTCAGCACCTTCAGGGTCTGTACCCCAGGGAGAGTCAACATCTTCAGGAACTGTTCCCCAGCGAGAATCAACACCTTCATGAAATGTTCCCCAGGGAGAGTCTGCACCTTCAGGGACTGTACCCCGGGGAGAGTCAGTACCTTCACGAACTGTACCCCAGGAAGAGTCTGCACCTTCAAGGACTGTATCCCAGGGAGAGTCACACCTTCAGGGACTGTACCCCAGGGAGAGTCAGCATCTTCAGGGACTGTACCCCAGGGAGAGTCAGCACCTTCAGGGACTCTACACCAGGGAAAGTCAGCATCTTCAGGGACTGTACACCAGAGAGAGTCAGCACCTTCAGCGACTGTACCCCAGGGAGAGTCAGCACCTTAAGGGACAGTATGCCAGGGAGAGTCAGCACATTCAGGAAATGTACCCCAGGGAGAGTCAGCACATTCAAGAACTGTACCCCAGGGAGAGTCAGCACCTTCAGGGACTGTACCCCAGGAAAGTTAGCACCTTCTGGGACTGCACCCCAGGGAGAGACAGCACCTTCAGGGACTCTACCCCAGGGAGAGTCAGCACCTTCAGGGACTGTACCCCGGGGAGAGTCAACACCTTCTGGAACTGTACCCCAGAGAGAGTCAGCACCTTCAGGGACTGTACCGCAGGGAGAGTATGCAACTTCAGGGACTGTACCCCAGTGAGAGTCAGCATCTTCAGGAAATGTACCCCAGGGAGAGTCAGCACTTTCAGGGAGTGTACCCCACGGAGAGTCAGAACCTTCAGGGCCTGTACCCCAGGGAGAGCCTGCACCTTCTGGGACTGTACCCCAGGGAGAGTCAGCACCTTCAGGATCAGTAACCCAGGGAGAGTCAGCACCTTCAGGGACTGTACCCCAGGGAGAGTCAGCACCTTCAGGGACTCTACCCCAGGGAAAGTCAGCATCTTCAGGGACTGTACCCCAGGGAGAGTCAGCACCTTCAGGGACTGTACCCCAGGGAGAGTCAGCACCTTAAGTGACTGTACGCCAGGGAGAGTCAGCACCTTCAGGGACTCTACCCCAGGGAAAGTCAGCATCTTCAGGGACTGTACCCCAGGGAGAGTCAGCACCTTCAGGGACTGTACCCCAGGGAGAGTCAGCACCTTCAGGGACTGTACCCCAGGGAGATTCAGCACCTTCAGGGACTGTACCCCAGGGAGAGTCAACACCTTCAGGGACTGTACCCCAGGGAGAGTCAACACCTTCAGGAAATGTTCCCCAGGGTGAGTCTGCACCTTCAGGGACTGTACCCGGGGAGAGTCAGTACCTTCACGAACTGTACCCCAGCAAGAGTCTGCACCTTCAAGGACTGTATCCCAGGGTGAGTCACACCTTCAGGGACTGTACCCCAGGGAGAGTCAGCACCTTCAGGGACTGTACCCCAGGGAGAGTCAGCACCTTCAGGGACTCTACACCAGGGAAAGTCAGCATCTTCAGGGACTGTACACCAGAGAGAGTCAGCACCTTCAGGGACTGTACCCCAGGGAGAGTCAGCACCTTAAGGGACTGTATGCCAGGGAGAGTCAGCACCTACAGGAACTGTCCCCCAGGGAGAGTCAGCACCTTCAGGGACTGTACCCCAGGGAGAGTCAGCACCTTCAGGAACTGTACCCCAGGGAGATTCAGCATCTTCAGGAACTGTACCACAGGGAGATTCAGCACCTTCAGGAAATGTACTCCAGGGAGAGTCAGCACCTTTAGGGACTGTACCCCTGGGAGAATCAGCAGATTCAGGAAAAGTACCCCAGGGAGAGGCAGCACCTCAGCGACTGTACCCCAGGGAGAGTCAGCACCTTCAGGGACTGTACCCCAGAGAGAGTCAACACCTTCAGGGACTGTACCCCTGGGAGAGTCAGCAGTCTCAGTGGCTGTACCCCAGGGAGAGTCAACACCTTCATGGATGTACCCCAGGGAGAGTCAACACTTTCAGGAACTGTTCCACAGGGAGAGTCAGCACCTTCAGGGACTGTACTCCAGGGAGAGTCAGCACCTTCAGAAACTGTACCCCAGGGAGAGTCAACACTTTCAGGATCTGTAACCCAGGGAGAGTCAGCACCTTCAGGGACTGTACCCCAGGGAGAGTCAGCACCTTCAGGAACTCTACCCCAGGTCAAGTCAGCATCTTCAGGGACTGTACCCCAGGGAGAGTCAGCACCTTCAGGGACTGTACCCCAGGGAGAGTCAGCACCTTAAGGGACTGTACGCCAGGGAGAGTCAGCACCTTCAGGAACTATCCCCCAGGGAGAGTCAGCACCTTCAGGGACTGTACCCCAGGGAGAGTCAACACTTTCAGGGACTGTTCCCCAGGGAGAGTCAGCACCTTCAGGGACTGTACTCCAGGGAGAGTCAGCACCTTCAGAAACTGTACCCCAGGGAGAGTCAACACTTTCAGGAACTGTACCCCAGGGAGAGTCAGCACCTTCAGGAACTGTACCCCAGGGAGATTCAGCATCTTCAGGAACTGTACCCCAGGGAGAGTCAGCACCTTCAGAAACTGGACCTCAGGGAGTGTCAGCACCTTCAGGAACTGTACCCCATGGAGAGTCAGCACCTTCAGGGACTGTACCCCAGGGAGAGTCAGCACCTTCAGGGACTGTACCCCAGAGAGAGTCAACACCTTCAGGGACTGTACCCCTGGGAGAGTCAGCATTCTCAGTGGCTGTACCCCAGGGAGAGTCAACACCTTCATGGACTGTCCCCCAGGGAGAGTCAACACTTTCAGGAACTGTTCCCCAGGGAGAGTCAGCACCTTCAGGGACTGTACTCCAGGGAGAGTCAGTTCCTTCAGAAACTGTACCCCAGGGAGAGTCAACACTTTCAGGAACTGTACCCCAGGGAGAGTCAGCACCTTCAGGAACTGTACCCCAGGGAGAGTCAGCATCTTCAGCAACTGTACCACAGGGAGATTCAGCACCTTCAGGAAATGTACCCCAGGGAGAGTCGGCACCTTAGCGACTGTACCCCAGGGAGAGTCAGCACCTTCAGGGACTGTACCCCAGAGAGAGTCAACACCTTCAGGGACTGTACCCCTGGGAGAGTCAGCAGTCTCAGTGGCTGTACCCCAGCGAGAGTCTGCACCTTCAGGAAATGTACCCCAGGGAGAGTCAGCATCTTCAGGAAATGTACCCCAGGGAGAGTCAGCACATTCAGGAACTGTACCCCAGGGAGAGTCAACACCTTCAGGGACTGTACCCCTGGGAGAGTCAGCAGTCTCAGTGGCTGTAACCCAGCGAGAGTCAGCACCTTCATGGACTGCACCCCAGGGAGAGTCAGCACATTCAGGAACTGTACCCCAGGGAGAGTCAGCACATTCTGGGATTTTACCCCAGAGAGAGTCAGCACCTTCAGGAACAGTACCCCAGGGAGAGTCAGCACCTTAAGGGACTGTACGCCAGGGAGAGTCAGCACCTTCAGGAACTATCACCCAGGGAGAGTCAGCACCTTCAGGGACTGTACCCCAGGGAGAGTCAGCACCTTCAGGAACTGTACCCCAGGGAGATTCAGCATCTTCAGGAACTGTACCACAGGGAGATTCAGCACCTTCAGGAAATGTACCCCAGGGAGATTCAGCATCTTCAGGAACTGTACCACAGGGAGATTCAGCACCTTCAGGAAATGTACTCCAGGGAGAGTCAGCACCTTTAGGGACTGTACCCCTGGGAGAATCAGCAGATTCAGGAAAAGTACCCCAGGGAGAGGCAGCACCTTAGCGACTGTACCCCAGGGAGAGTCAGCACCTTCAGGGACTGTACCCCAGAGAGAGTCAACACCTTCAGGGACTGTACCCCTGGGAGAGTCAGCAGTCTCAGTGGCTGTACCCCAGGGAGAGTCAACACCTTCATGGATGTACCCCAGGGAGAGTCAACACTTTCAGGAACTGTTCCACAGGGAGAGTCAGCACCTTCAGGGACTGTACTCCAGGGAGAGTCAGCACCTTCAGAAACTGTACCCCAGGGAGAGTCAACACTTTCAGGATCTGTAACCCAGGGAGAGTCAGCACCTTCAGGGACTGTACCCCAGGGAGAGTCAGCACCTTCAGGAAATCTACCCCAGGTCAAGTCAGCATCTTCAGGGACTGTACCCCAGGGAGAGTCAGCACCTTCAGGGACTGTACCCCAGGGAGAGTCAGCACCTTAAGGGACTGTACGCCAGGGAGAGTCAGCACCTTCAGGAACTATCCCCCAGGGAGAGTCAGCACCTTCAGGGACTGTACCCCAGGGAGAGTCAACACTTTCAGGGACTGTTCCCCAGGGAGAGTCAGCACCTTCAGGGACTGTACTCCAGGGAGAGTCAGCACCTTCAGAAACTGTACCCCAGGGAGAGTCAACACTTTCAGGAACTGTACCCCAGGGAGAGTCAGCACCTTCAGGAACTGTACCCCAGGGAGATTCAGCATCTTCAGGAACTGT
Organism: Pristiophorus japonicus; assembly: GCF_044704955.1. NCBI lineage: Eukaryota > Metazoa > Chordata > Chondrichthyes > Pristiophoridae > Pristiophorus > Pristiophorus japonicus. Next base: position 2,278,377 of record NC_091992.1, on the reverse strand, counting down.
ACCCCAGGGAGAGTCAGCACCTTCAGAAACTGGTCCTCAGGGAGTGTCAGCACCTTCAGGGACTGTACCCCTGGGAGAGTCAGCATTCTCAGTGGCTGTACCCCAGGGAGAGTCAACACCTTCATGGACTGTCCCCCAGGGAGAGTCAACACTTTCAGGAACTGTTCCCCAGGGAGAGTCAGCACCTTCAGGGACTGTACTCCAGGGAGAGTCAGTTCCTTCAGAAACTGTACCCCAGGGAGAGTCAACACTTTCAGGAACTGTACCCCAGGGAGAGTCAGCACCTTCAGGAACTGTACCCCAGGGAGATTCAGCATCTTCAGCAACTGTACCACAGGGAGATTCAGCACCTTCAGGAAATGTACCCCAGGGAGAGTCGGCACCTTAGCGACTGTACCCCAGGGAGAGTCAGCACCTTCAGGGACTGTACCCCAGAGAGAGTCAACACCTTCAGGGACTGTACCCCTGGGAGAGTCAGCAGTCTCAGTGGCTGTACCCCAGCGAGAGTCAGCATCTTCAGGAAATGTACCCCAGGGAGAGTCAGCACATTCAGGAACTGTACCCCAGGGAGAGTCAACACCTTCAGGGACTGTACCCCTGGGAGAGTCAGCAGTCTCAGTGGCTGTAACCCAGCGAGAGTCAGCACCTTCATGGACTGCACCCCAGGGAGAGTCAGCACATTCAGGAACTGTACCCCAGGGAGAGTCAGCACATTCTGGGATTTTACCCCAGAGAGAGTCAGCACCTTCAGGAACAGTACCCCAGGGAGAGTCAGCACCTTCATGGACTGTACCCCAGGGAGAGTCAGCACATTCAGGAACTGTGCCCCAGGGAGAGTCAGCACCTTCAGGGACTGTACCCCAGGGAGAGTCAGCACATTCAAGAACTGTACCCCAGGGAGAGTCAGCACCTTCAGAGACTGTACCCCAGGGAGAGTCAGCACCTTTAGGGACTGTACCCCAGGGAGAGTCTGCACCTTCAGGGAGTGTACCCCACGGAGAGTCAGAACCTTCAGGGCCTGTACCCCAGGGAGAGCCTGCACCTTCTGGGACTGTACCCCAGGGAGAGTCAGCACCTTCAGGATCAGTAACCCAGGGAGAGTCAGCACCTTCAGGGACTGTACCCCAGGGAGAGTCAGCACCTTCAGGGACTCTACCCCAGGGAAAGTCAGCATCTTCAGGGACTGTACCCCAGGGAGAGTCAGCACCTTCAGGGACTGTACCCCAGGGAGAGTCAGCACCTTAAGTGACTGTACGCCAGGGAGAGTCAGCACCTTCAGGAACTGTCCCCCAGGGAGAGTCAGCACCTTCAGGGACTGTACCCCAGGGAGAGTCAACACTTTCAGGAACTGTTCCCCAGGGAGAGTCAGCACCTTCAGGGACTGTACTCCAGGGAGAGTCAGCACCTTCAGAAACTGTACCCCAGGGAGAGTCAACACTTTCAGGAACTGTACCCCAGGGAGAGTCAGCACCTTCAGGAACTGTACCCCAGGGAGATTCAGCATCTTCAGGAACTGTACCACAGGGAGATTCAGCACCTTCAGGAAATGTACCCCAGGGAGAGTCGGCACCTTAAGGGACTGTACCCCAGGGAGAGTCAGCACCTTCAGGGACTGTACCCCTGGGAGAATCAGCAAATTCAGGAATTGTACCCCAGGGAGAGTCAGCACCTTCAGGGACTGCACCCCAGAGAGAGTCAGCACCTTCAGAAACTGGACCTCAGGGAGTGTCAGCACCTTCAGGAACTGTACCCCATGGAGAGTCAGCACCTTCAGGGACTGTACCCCAGGGAGAGTCAGCACCTTCAGGGACTGTACCCCAGGGAGAGTCTGTACCTTCACGGACTATACCCCAGGGAGAGTCAACACCTTCAGGAACTGTTCCCCAGGGAGAGTCAGCACCTTCAGGGACTGTACCCCAGGGAGAGTCAGCACCTTCAGGGACTGCACCCCAGGGAGTCAGCACCTTCAGGGATTGTACCCCAGGGAGAGTCAGCACCTTCAGGAACTGTACCCCGGGGAGATTCAGCACCTTTGCGGAATGTACTCCAGGGAGAGTCTGCACCTTCAGGCATTGTACCCCTGGGAGAGTCGGCACCTTAAGGGACTGTACCCCAGGGAGAGTCAGCACCTTCAGGGACTGTACCCCATGGAGAGTCAGCACCTTCAGGGACTGTACTCCAGGGAGAGTCAGCACCTTCAGGATCTTTATCCCAGGGAGTCAGCACCTTCAGGGACTGTACTCCAGGAAGAGTCAGCACCTTCAGGAACTGTACCCCAGGGAGATTCAGCACATTCAGGAACTGTACCTCAGGGAGAGTCAGCACATTTAGGGAATGTACCCCAGGGAGTGTCCGCACATTTAGGGAATGTTCCCCAGGGAGAGTCAGCACCTTCAGGCACTGTACTCCAGGAAGAGTCAGCACCTTCAGTAACTGTACCCCAGGGAGATTCAGCACATTCAGGAACTGTACCCCAGGGAGAGTCAGCACATTTAGGGAATGTACCCCAGGGAGTGTCAGCACCTTCAGGAACTGTACCCCAGGGAGAGTCAGCACCTTCAGGAACTGTACCCCAGGGAGAGTGAGCACCTTCAGGGACTGTACCCCAGGGAGAGTCAGCACCTTCAGGGACTGTTCCCCAGGGAGAGTCAGCACCTTCAGGGTCTGTACCCCAGGGAGAGTCAACATCTTCAGGAACTGTTCCCCAGCGAGAATCAACACCTTCATGAAATGTTCCCCAGGGAGAGTCTGCACCTTCAGGGACTGTACCCCGGGGAGAGTCAGTACCTTCACGAACTGTACCCCAGGAAGAGTCTGCACCTTCAAGGACTGTATCCCAGGGAGAGTCACACCTTCAGGGACTGTACCCCAGGGAGAGTCAGCATCTTCAGGGACTGTACCCTAGGGAGAGTCTGCACCTTCAGGGAGTGTACCCCACGGAGAGTCAGAACCTTCAGGGCCTGTACCCCAGGGAGAGCCTGCACCTTCTGGGACTGTACCCCAGGGAGAGTCAGCACCTTCAGGATCAGTAACCCAGGGAGAGTCAGCACCTTCAGGGACTGTACCCCAGGGAGAGTCAGCACCTTCAGGGACTCTACCCCAGGGAAAGTCAGCATCTTCAGGGACTGTACCCCAGGGAGAGTCAGCACCTTCAGGGACTGTACCCCAGGGAGAGTCAGCACCTTAAGTGACTGTACGCCAGGGAGAGTCAGCACCTTCAGGAACTGTCCCCCAGGGAGAGTCAGCACCTTCAGGGACTGTACCCCAGGGAGAGTCAACACTTTCAGGAACTGTTCCCCAGGGAGAGTCAGCACCTTCAGGGACTGTACTCCAGGGAGAGTCAGCACTTTCAGGAACTGTTCCCCAGGGAGAGTCAGCACCTTCAGGGACTGTACTCCAGGGAGAGTCAGCACCTTCAGAAACTGTACCCCAGGGAGAGTCAACACTTTCAGGAACTGTACCCCAGGGAGAGTCAGCACCTTCAGGAACTGTACCCCAGGGAGATTCAGCATCTTCAGGAACTGTACCACAGGGAGATTCAGCACCTTCAGGGACTGTACCCCAGGGAGAGTCAACACTTTCAGGAACTGTTCCCCAGGGAGAGTCAGCACCTTCAGGAACTGTACCCCAGGGAGAGTCAGCACCTTAAGGGACTGTACGCCAGGGAGAGTCAGCACCTTCAGGAACTATCCCCCAGGGAGAGTCAGCACCTTCAGGGACTGTACCCCAGGGAGAGTCAACACTTTCAGGGACTGTTCCCCAGGGAGAGTCAGCACCTTCAGGGACTGTACTCCAGGGAGAGTCAGCACCTTCAGAAACTGTACCCCAGGGAGAGTCAACACTTTCAGGAACTGTACCCCAGGGAGAGTCAGCACCTTCAGGAACTGTACCCCATGGAGAGTCAGCACCTTCAGGGACTGTACCCCAGGGAGAGTCAGCACCTTCAGGGACTGTACCCCAGAGAGAGTCAACACCTTCAGGGACTGTACCCCTGGGAGAGTCAGCATTCTCAGTGGCTGTACCCCAGGGAGAGTCAACACCTTCATGGACTGTCCCCCAGGGAGAGTCAACACTTTCAGGAACTGTTCCCCAGGGAGAGTCAGCACCTTCAGGGACTGTACTCCAGGGAGAGTCAGTTCCTTCAGAAACTGTACCCCAGGGAGAGTCAACACTTTCAGGAACTGTACCCCAGGGAGAGTCAGCACCTTCAGGAACTGTACCCCAGGGAGAGTCAGCATCTTCAGCAACTGTACCACAGGGAGATTCAGCACCTTCAGGAAATGTACCCCAGGGAGAGTCGGCACTTTAGCGACTGTACCCCAGGGAGAGTCAGCACCTTCAGGGACTGTACCCCAGAGAGAGTCAACACCTTCAGGGACTGTACCCCTGGGAGAGTCAGCAGTCTCAGTGGCTGTACCCCAGCGAGAGTCTGCACCTTCAGGAAATGTACCCCAGGGAGAGTCAGCATCTTCAGGAAATGTACCCCAGGGAGAGTCAGCACATTCAGGAACTGTACCCCAGGGAGAGTCAACACCTTCAGGGACTGTACCCCTGGGAGAGTCAGCAGTCTCAGTGGCTGTAACCCAGCGAGAGTCAGCACCTTCATGGACTGCACCCCAGGGAGAGTCAGCACATTCAGGAACTGTACCCCAGGGAGAGTCAGCACATTCTGGGATTTTACCCCAGAGAGAGTCAGCACCTTCAGGAACAGTACCCCAGGGAGAGTCAGCACCTTCATGGACTGTACCCCAGGGAGAGTCAGCACCTTAAGGGACTGTACGCCAGGGACAGTCAGCACCTTCAGGAACTATCCCCCAGGGAGAGTCAGCACCTTCAGGGACTGTACCCCAGGGAGAGTCAGCACCTTCAGGAACTGTACCCCAGGGAGAGTCAGCACCTTCAGGAACTGTACCCCAGGGAGATTCAGCATCTTCAGGAACTGTACCACAGGGAGATTCAGCACCTTCAGGAAATGTACTCCAGGGAGAGTCAGCACCTTTAGGGACTGTACCCCTGGGAGAATCAGCAGATTCAGGAAAAGTACCCCAGGGAGAGGCAGCACCTTCAGGGACTGTACCCCAGAGAGAGTCAACACCTTCAGGGACTGTACCCCTGGGAGAGTCAGCAGTCTCAGTGGCTGTACCCCAGGGAGAGTCAACACCTTCATGGATGTACCCCAGGGAGAGTCAGCACCTTCAGGAAATCTACCCCAGGTCAAGTCAGCATCGTCAGGGACTGTACTCCAGGGAGAGTCAGCACCTTCAGAAACTGTACCCCAGGGAGAGTCAACACTTTCAGGATCTGTAACCCAGGGAGAGTCAGCACCTTCAGGGACTGTACCCCAGGGAGAGTCAGCACCTTCAGGAAATCTACCCCAGGTCAAGTCAGCATCGTCAGGGACTGTACCCCAGGGAGAGTCAGCACCTTCAGGGACTGTACCCCAGGGAGAGTCAGCACCTTAAGGGACTGTACGCCAGGGAGAGTCAGCACCTTCAGGAACTATCCCCCAGGGAGAGTCAGCACCTTCAGGGACTGTACCCCAGGGAGAGTCAACACTTTCAGGGACTGTTCCCCAGGGAGAGTCAGCACCTTCAGGGACTGTACTCCAGGGAGAGTCAGCACCTTCAGAAACTGTACCCCAGGGAGAGTCAACACTTTCAGGGACTGTTCCCCAGGGAGAGTCAGCACCTTCAGGGACTGTACTCCAGGGAGAGTCAGCACCTTCAGAAACTGTACCCCAGGGAGAGTCAACACTTTCAGGAACTGTACCCCAGGGAGAGTCAGCACCTTCAGGAACTGTACCCCAGGGAGATTCAGCATCTTCAGGAACTGTACCCCAGGGAGAGTCAGCACCTTTAGAAACTGGACCTCAGGGAGTGTCAGCACCTTCAGGAACTGTACCCCATGGAGAGTCAGCACCTTCAGGGACTGTACCCCAGGGAGAGTCAGCACCTTCAGGGACTGTACCCCAGAGAGAGTCAACACCTTCAGGGACTGTACCCCTGGGAGAGTCAGCATTCTCAGTGGCTGTCCCCCAGGGAGAGTCAACACTTTCAGGAACTGTTCCCCAGGGAGAGTCAGCACCTTCAGGGACTGTACTCCAGGGAGAGTCAGTTCCTTCAGAAACTGTACCCCAGGGAGAGTCAACACTTTCAGGAACTGTACCCCAGGGAGAGTCAGCACCTTCAGGAACTGTACCCCAGGGAGATTCAGCATCTTCAGCAACTGTACCACAGGGAGATTCAGCACCTTCAGGAAATGTACCCCAGGGAGAGTCGGCACCTTAGCGACTGTACCCCAGGGAGAGTCAGCACCTTCAGGGACTGTACCCCAGAGAGAGTCAACACCTTCAGGGACTGTACCCCTGGGAGAGTCAGCAGTCTCAGTGGCTGTACCCCAGCGAGAGTCTGCACCTTCAGGAAATGTACCCCAGGGAGAGTCAGCATCTTCAGGAAATGTACCCCAGGGAGAGTCAGCACATTCAGGAACTGTACCCCAGGGAGAGTCAACACCTTCAGGGACTGTACCCCTGGGAGAGTCAGTAGTCTCAGTGGCTGTAACCCAGCAAGAGTCAGCACCTTCATGGACTGCACCCCAGGGAGAGTCAGCACATTCAGGAACTGTACCCCAGGGAGAGTCAGCACATTCTGGGATTTTACCCCAGAGAGAGTCAGCACCTTCAGGAACAGTACCCCAGGGAGAGTCAGCACCTTCATGGACTGTACCCCAGGGAGAGTCAGCACATTCAGGAACTGTGCCCCAGGGAGAGTCAGCACCTTCAGGGACTGTACCCCAGGGAGAGTCAGCACATTCAAGAACTGTACCCCAGGGAGAGTCAGCACCTTCAGAGACTGTACCCCAGGGAGAGTCAGCACCTTTAGGGACTGTACCCCAGGGAGAGTCTGCACCTTCAGGGAGTGTACCCCACGGAGAGTCAGAACCTTCAGGGCCTGTACCCCAGGGAGAGCCTGCACCTTCTGGGACTGTACCCCAGGGAGAGTCAGCACCTTCAGGATCAGTAACCCAGGGAGAGTCAGCACCTTCAGGGACTGTACCCCAGGGAGAGTCAGCACCTTCAGGGACTCTACCCCAGGGAAAGTCAGCATCTTCAGGGACTGTACCCCAGGGAGAGTCAGCACCTTCAGGGACTGTACCCCAGGGAGAGTCAGCACCTTAAGTGACTGTACGCCAGGGAGAGTCAGCACCTTCAGGAACTGTCCCCCAGGGAGAGTCAGCACCTTCAGGGACTGTACCCCAGGGAGAGTCAACACTTTCAGGAACTGTTCCCCAGGGAGAGTCAGCACCTTCAGGGACTGTACTCCAGGGAGAGTCAGCACCTTCAGAAACTGTACCCCAGGGAGAGTCAACACTTTCAGGAACTGTACCCCAGGGAGAGTCAGCACCTTCAGGAACTGTACCCCAGGGAGATTCAGCATCTTCAGGAACTGTACCACAGGGAGATTCAGCACCTTCAGGAAATGTACCCCAGGGAGAGTCGGCACCTTAAGGGACTGTACCCCAGGGAGAGTCAGCACCTTCAGGGACTGTACCCCTGGGAGAATCAGCAAATTCAGGAATTGTACCCCAGGGAGAGTCAGCACCTTCAGGGACTGCACCCCAGAGAGAGTCAGCACCTTCAGAAACTGGACCTCAGGGAGTGTCAGCACCTTCAGGAACTGTACCCCATGGAGAGTCAGCACCTTCAGGGACTGTACCCCAGGGAGAGTCAGCACCTTCAGGGACTGTACCCCAGAGAGAGTCAACACCTTCAGGGACTGTACCCCTGGGAGAGTCAGCAGTCTCAGTGGCTGTACCCCAGGGAGAGTCAACACCTTCATGGACTGTACCCCAGGGAGAGTCAACACTTTCAGGAACTGTTCCACAGGGAGAGTCAGCACCTTCAGGGACTGTACTCCAGGGAGAGTCAGCACCTTCAGAAACTGTACCCCAGGGAGAGTCAACACTTTCAGGAACTGTACCCCAGGGAGAGTCAGCACCTTCAGGAACTGTACCCCAGGGAGATTCAGCATCTTCAGGAACTGTACCACAGGGAGAGCCAGCATCTTCAGGAAATGTACCCCAGGGAGAGTCAGCACCTTCAGGAAATGTACCCCAGGGAGAGGCAGCACCTTAGCGACTGTACCCCAGGGAGAGTCAGCACCTTCAGGGACTGTACCCCAGAGAGAGTCAACACCTTCAGGGACTGTACCCCTGGGAGAGTCTGCAGTCTCAGTGGCTGTACCCCAGCGAGAGTCTGCACCTTCAGGAAATGTACCCCAGGGAGAGTCAGCACTTTCAGGAACTGTACCCCAGGGAGAGTCAGCACATTCAGGAACTGTACCCCAGGGACAGTCAGCACCTTCAGGGACTGTACCCCAGGAAAGTTAGCACCTTCTGGGACTGTACCCCAGGGAGAGTCAGCACTTTAAGGGACTGCACCCCAGGGAGAGTCAGCACCTTCGGGGACTGTACCCGAGGGAGAGTCAACACCTTCTGGAACTGTTCCCCAGGGAGAGTCAACACCTTCAGAGAATGTTCCCCAGGGAGAGTCAGCACATTCAGGACCTGTACCCCAGGGACAGTCAGCACCTTCAGGGACTGTACCCCAGGGAGAGTCTGTACCTTCACGGACTATACCCCAGGGAGAGTCAACACCTTCAGGAACTGTTCCCCAGGGAGAGTCAGCACCTTCAGGGACTGTACCCCAGGGAGAGTCAGCACCTTCAGGGACTGTACCCCAGGGAGTCAGCACCTTCAGGGATTGTACCCCAGGGAGAGTCAGCACCTTCAGGAACTGTACCCCGGGGAGATTCAGCACCTTTGCGGAATGTACTCCAGGGAGAGTCTGCACCTTCAGGCATTGTACCCCTGGGAGAGTCGGCACCTTAAGGGACTGTACCCCAGGGAGAGTCAGCACCTTCAGGGACTGTACCCCATGGAGAGTCAGCACCTTCAGGGACTGTACTCCAGGGAGAGTCAGCACCTTCAGGATCTTTATCCCAGGGAGTCAGCACCTTCAGGGACTGTACTCCAGGAAGAGTCAGCACCTTCAGGAACTGTACCCCAGGGAGAGTCAGCACATTCAGGAACTGTACCTCAGGGAGAGTCAGCACATTTAGGGAATGTACCCCAGGGAGTGTCCGCACATTTAGGGAATGTTCCCCAGGGAGAGTCAGCACCTTCAGGCACTGTACTCCAGGAAGAGTCAGCACCTTCAGTAACTGTACCCCAGGGAGATTCAGCACATTCAGGAACTGTACCCCAGGGAGAGTCAGCACATTTAGGGAATGTACCCCAGGGAGTGTCAGCACCTTCAGGAACTGTACCCCAGGGAGAGTCAGCACCTTCAGGAACTGTACCCCAGGGAGAGTGAGCACCTTCAGGGACTGTACCCCAGGGAGAGTCAGCACCTTCAGGGACTGTTCCCCCGGGAGAGTCAGCACCTTCAGGGTCTGTACCCCAGGGAGAGTCAACATCTTCAGGAACTGTTCCCCAGCGAGAATCAACACCTTCATGAAATGTTCCCCAGGGAGAGTCTGCACCTTCAGGGACTGTACCCCGGGGAGAGTCAGTACCTTCACGAACTGTACCCCAGGAAGAGTCTGCACCTTCAAGGACTGTATCCCAGGGAGAGTCACACCTTCAGGGACTGTACCCCAGGGAGAGTCAGCATCTTCAGGGACTGTACCCCAGGGAGAGTCAGCACCTTCAGGGACTCTACACCAGGGAAAGTCAGCATCTTCAGGGACTGTACACCAGAGAGAGTCAGCACCTTCAGCGACTGTACCCCAGGGAGAGTCAGCACCTTAAGGGACAGTATGCCAGGGAGAGTCAGCACATTCAGGAAATGTACCCCAGGGAGAGTCAGCACATTCAAGAACTGTACCCCATGGAGAGTCAGCACCTTCAGGGACTGTACCCCAGGAAAGTTAGCACCTTCTGGGACTGCACCCCAGGGAGAGACAGCACCTTCAGGGACTCTACCCCAGGGAGAGTCAGCACCTTCAGGGACTGTACCCCGGGGAGAGTCAACACCTTCTGGAACTGTACCCCAGAGAGAGTCAGCACCTTCAGGGACTGTACCGCAGGGAGAGTATGCAACTTCAGGGACTGTACCCCAGTGAGAGTCAGCATCTTCAGGAAATGTACCCCAGGGAGAGTCAGCACCTTAAGGGACTGTATCCCAGGGAGAGTCAGCACCTTCAGGAAATGTACCCCAGGGAGAGTCAGCACCTTAAGGGACTGTATCCCAGGGAGAGTCAGCACCTTCAGGAAATGTACCCCAGGGAGAGTCAGCATCTTCAGGAAATGTTCCCCAGGGTGAGTCAGCACCTTCAGGAAAAGTACCCCAGGGAGAGGCAGCACCTTAGCGACTGTACCCCAGGGAGAGTCAGCACCTTCAGGATCTGTAACCCAGGGAGAGTCAGCACCTTCAGCGACTGTACCCCAGGGAGAGTCAGCAACTTCAGGGACTCTACACCAGGGAAAGTCAGCATCTTCAGGGACTGTACCCCAGGGAGAGTCAGCACCTTCAGGGACTGTACCCCAGGGAGAGTCAGCACCTTAAGGGACTGTACGCCAGGGAGAGTCAGCACCTTCAGGAACTGTCCCCCAGGGAGAGTCAGCACCTTCAGGGACTGTACCCCAGGGAGAGTCAACACCTTCAGGAACAGTTCCCCAGCGAGAGTCAACACCTTCAGGAAATGTTCCCCAGGGAGAGTCTGCACCTTCAGGGACTGTACCCCGGGGAGAGTCAGTACCTTCACGAACTGTACCCCAGGAAGAGTCTGCACCTTCAAGGACTGTATCCCAGGGTTAGTCACACCTTCAGGGACTGTACCCCAGGGAGAGTCAGCACCTTCAGGGACTGTACTCCAGGGAGAGTCAGCACCTTCAGGGACTGTACCCCAGGGAGAGTCAGCACCTTCAGGGTCTGTACCCCAGGGAGAGTCAGCACATTCAGGAACTGTACCCCAGGGAGAGTCAGCACATTCAGGAAATGTACCCCAGGGAGAGTCAGCACCTTCAGGGAGTGTACCCCACGGAGAGTCAGCACATTCAGGAACTGTACCTCAGGGAGAGTCAGCACATTTAGGGAATGTACCCCAGGGAGTGTCCGCACATTTAGGGAATGTTCCCCAGGGAGAGTCAGCACCTTCAGGCACTGTACTCCAGGAAGAGTCAGCACCTTCAGTAACTGTACCCCAGGGAGATTCAGCACATTCAGGAACTGTACCCCATGGAGAGTCAGCACATTTAGGGAATGTACCCCAGGGAGTGTCAGCACCTTCAGGAACTGTACCCCAGGGAGAGTCAGCACCTTCAGGAACTGTACCCCAGGGAGAGTGAGCACCTTCAGGGACTGTACCCCAGGGAGAGTCAGCACCTTCAGGGACTGTTCCCCAGGGAGAGTCAGCACCTTCAGGGTCTGTACCCCAGGGAGAGTCAACATCTTCAGGAACTGTTCCCCAGCGAGAATCAACACCTTCATGAAATGTTCCCCAGGGAGAGTCTGCACCTTCAGGGACTGTACCCCGGGGAGAGTCAGTACCTTCACGAACTGTACCCCAGGAAGAGTCTGCACCTTCAAGGACTGTATCCCAGGGAGAGTCACACCTTCAGGGACTGTACCCCAGGGAGAGTCAGCATCTTCAGGGACTGTACCCCAGGGAGAGTCAGCACCTTCAGGGACTCTACACCAGGGAAAGTCAGCATCTTCAGGGACTGTACACCAGAGAGAGTCAGCACCTTCAGCGACTGTACCCCAGGGAGAGTCAGCACCTTAAGGGACAGTATGCCAGGGAGAGTCAGCACATTCAGGAAATGTACCCCAGGGAGAGTCAGCACATTCAAGAACTGTACCCCAGGGAGAGTCAGCACCTTCAGGGACTGTACCCCAGGAAAGTTAGCACCTTCTGGGACTGCACCCCAGGGAGAGACAGCACCTTCAGGGACTCTACCCCAGGGAGAGTCAGCACCTTCAGGGACTGTACCCCGGGGAGAGTCAACACCTTCTGGAACTGTACCCCAGAGAGAGTCAGCACCTTCAGGGACTGTACCGCAGGGAGAGTATGCAACTTCAGGGACTGTACCCCAGTGAGAGTCAGCATCTTCAGGAAATGTACCCCAGGGAGAGTCAGCACTTTCAGGGAGTGTACCCCACGGAGAGTCAGAACCTTCAGGGCCTGTACCCCAGGGAGAGCCTGCACCTTCTGGGACTGTACCCCAGGGAGAGTCAGCACCTTCAGGATCAGTAACCCAGGGAGAGTCAGCACCTTCAGGGACTGTACCCCAGGGAGAGTCAGCACCTTCAGGGACTCTACCCCAGGGAAAGTCAGCATCTTCAGGGACTGTACCCCAGGGAGAGTCAGCACCTTCAGGGACTGTACCCCAGGGAGAGTCAGCACCTTAAGTGACTGTACGCCAGGGAGAGTCAGCACCTTCAGGGACTCTACCCCAGGGAAAGTCAGCATCTTCAGGGACTGTACCCCAGGGAGAGTCAGCACCTTCAGGGACTGTACCCCAGGGAGAGTCAGCACCTTCAGGGACTGTTCCCCAGGGAGAGTCAGCACCTTCAGGGTCTGTACCCCAGGGAGAGTCAACATCTTCAGGAACTGTTCCCCAGCGAGAATCAACACCTTCATGAAATGTTCCCCAGGGAGAGTCTGCACCTTCAGGGACTGTACCCCGGGGAGAGTCAGTACCTTCACGAACTGTACCCCAGGCAGAGTCTGCACCTTCAAGGACTGTATCCCAGGGAGAGTCACACCTTCAGGGACTGTACCCCAGGGAGAGTCAGCATCTTCAGGGACTGTACCCTAGGGAGAGTCTGCACCTTCAGGGAGTGTACCCCACGGAGAGTCAGAACCTTCAGGGCCTGTACCCCAGGGAGAGCCTGCACCTTCTGGGACTGTACCCCAGGGAGAGTCAGCACCTTCAGGATCAGTAACCCAGGGAGAGTCAGCACCTTCAGGGACTGTACCCCAGGGAGAGTCAGCACCTTCAGGGACTCTACCCCAGGGAAAGTCAGCATCTTCAGGGACTGTACCCCAGGGAGAGTCAGCACCTTCAGGGACTGTACCCCAGGGAGAGTCAGCACCTTAAGTGACTGTACGCCAGGGAGAGTCAGCACCTTCAGGAACTGTCCCCCAGGGAGAGTCAGCACCTTCAGGGACTGTACCCCAGGGAGAGTCAACACTTTCAGGAACTGTTCCCCAGGGAGAGTCAGCACCTTCAGGGACTGTACTCCAGGGAGAGTCAGCACTTTCAGGAACTGTTCCCCAGGGAGAGTCAGCACCTTCAGGGACTGTACTCCAGGGAGAGTCAGCACCTTCAGAAACTGTACCCCAGGGAGAGTCAACACTTTCAGGAACTGTACCCCAGGGAGAGTCAGCACCTTCAGGAACTGTACCCCAGGGAGATTCAGCATCTTCAGGAACTGTACCACAGGGAGATTCAGCACCTTCAGGGACTGTACCCCAGGGAGAGTCAACACTTTCAGGAACTGTTCCCCAGGGAGAGTCAGCACCTTCAGGAACTGTACCCCAGGGAGAGTCAGCACCTTAAGGGACTGTACGCCAGGGAGAGTCAGCACCTTCAGGAACTATCCCCCAGGGAGAGTCAGCACCTTCAGGGACTGTACCCCAGGGAGAGTCAACCCTTTCAGGGACTGTTCCCCAGGGAGAGTCAGCACCTTCAGGGACTGTACTCCAGGGAGAGTCAGCACCTTCAGAAACTGTACCCCAGGGAGAGTCAACACTTTCAGGAACTGTACCCCAGGGAGAGTCAGCACCTTCAGGAACTGTACCCCATGGAGAGTCAGCACCTTCAGGGACTGTACCCCAGGGAGAGTCAGCACCTTCAGGGACTGTACCCCAGAGAGAGTCAACACCTTCAGGGACTGTACCCCTGGGAGAGTCAGCATTCTCAGTGGCTGTACCCCAGGGAGAGTCAACACCTTCATGGACTGTCCCCCAGGGAGAGTCAACACTTTCAGGAACTGTTCCCCAGGGAGAGTCAGCACCTTCAGGGACTGTACTCCAGGGAGAGTCAGTTCCTTCAGAAACTGTACCCCAGGGAGAGTCAACACTTTCAGGAACTGTACCCCAGGGAGAGTCAGCACCTTCAGGAACTGTACCCCAGGGAGAGTCAGCATCTTCAGCAACTGTACCACAGGGAGATTCAGCACCTTCAGGAAATGTACCCCAGGGAGAGTCGGCACCTTAGCGACTGTACCCCAGGGAGAGTCAGCACCTTCAGGGACTGTACCCCAGAGAGAGTCAACACCTTCAGGGACTGTACCCCTGGGAGAGTCAGCAGTCTCAGTGGCTGTACCCCAGCGAGAGTCTGCACCTTCAGGAAATGTACCCCAGGGAGAGTCAGCATCTTCAGGAAATGTACCCCAGGGAGAGTCAGCACATTCAGGAACTGTACCCCAGGGAGAGTCAACACCTTCAGGGACTGTACCCCTGGGAGAGTCAGCAGTCTCAGTGGCTGTAACCCAGCGAGAGTCAGCACCTTCATGGACTGCACCCCAGGGAGAGTCAGCACATTCAGGAACTGTACCCCAGGGAGAGTCAGCACATTCTGGGATTTTACCCCAGAGAGAGTCAGCACCTTCAGGAACAGTACCCCAGGGAGAGTCAGCACCTTCATGGACTGTACCCCAGGGAGAGTCAGCACCTTAAGGGACTGTACGCCAGGGACAGTCAGCACCTTCAGGAACTATCCCCCAGGGAGAGTCAGCACCTTCAGGGACTGTACCCCAGGGAGAGTCAGCACCTTCAGGAACTGTACCCCAGGGAGAGTCAGCACCTTCAGGAACTGTACCCCAGGGAGATTCAGCATCTTCAGGAACTGTACCACAGGGAGATTCAGCACCTTCAGGAAATGTACTCCAGGGAGAGTCAGCACCTTTAGGGACTGTACCCCTGGGAGAATCAGCAGATTCAGGAAAAGTACCCCAGGGAGAGGCAGCACCTTCAGGGACTGTACCCCAGAGAGAGTCAACACCTTCAGGGACTGTACCCCTGGGAGAGTCAGCAGTCTCAGTGGCTGTACCCCAGGGAGAGTCAACACCTTCATGGATGTACCCCAGGGAGAGTCAACACTTTCAGGAACTGTTCCACAGGGAGAGTCAGCACCTTCAGGGACTGTACTCCAGGGAGAGTCAGCACCTTCAGAAACTGTACCCCAGGGAGAGTCAACACTTTCAGGATCTGTAACCCAGGGAGAGTCAGCACCTTCAGGGACTGTACCCCAGGGAGAGTCAGCACCTTCAGGAAATCTACCCCAGGTCAAGTCAGCATCGTCAGGGACTGTACCCCAGGGAGAGTCAGCACCTTCAGGGACTGTACCCCAGGGAGAGTCAGCACCTTAAGGGACTGTACGCCAGGGAGAGTCAGCACCTTCAGGAACTATCCCCCAGGGAGAGTCAGCACCTTCAGGGACTGTACCCCAGGGAGAGTCAACACTTTCAGGGACTGTTCCCCAGGGAGAGTCAGCACCTTCAGGGACTGTACTCCAGGGAGAGTCAGCACCTTCAGAAACTGTACCCCAGGGAGAGTCAACACTTTCAGGAACTGTACCCCAGGGAGAGTCAGCACCTTCAGGAACTGTACCCCAGGGAGATTCAGCATCTTCAGGAACTGTACCCCAGGGAGAGTCAGCACCTTCAGAAACTGGACCTCAGGGAGTGTCAGCACCTTCAGGAACTGTACCCCATGGAGAGTCAGCACCTTCAGGGACTGTACCCCAGGGAGAGTCAGCACCTTCAGGGACTGTACCCCAGAGAGAGTCAACACCTTCAGGGACTGTACCCCTGGGAGAGTCAGCATTCTCAGTGGCTGTCCCCCAGGGAGAGTCAACACTTTCAGGAACTGTTCCCCAGGGAGAGTCAGCACCTTCAGGGACTGTACTCCAGGGAGAGTCAGTTCCTTCAGAAACTGTACCCCAGGGAGAGTCAACACTTTCAGGAACTGTACCCCAGGGAGAGTCAGCACCTTCAGGAACTGTACCCCAGGGAGATTCAGCATCTTCAGCAACTGTACCACAGGGAGATTCAGCACCTTCAGGAAATGTACCCCAGGGAGAGTCGGCACCTTAGCGACTGTACCCCAGGGAGAGTCAGCACCTTCAGGGACTGTACCCCAGAGAGAGTCAACACCTTCAGGGACTGTACCCCTGGGAGAGTCAGCAGTCTCAGTGGCTGTACCCCAGCGAGAGTCTGCACCTTCAGGAAATGTACCCCAGGGAGAGTCAGCATCTTCAGGAAATGTACCCCAGGGAGAGTCAGCACATTCAGGAACTGTACCCCAGGGAGAGTCAACACCTTCAGGGACTGTACCCCTGGGAGAGTCAGCAGTCTCAGTGGCTGTAACCCAGCAAGAGTCAGCACCTTCATGGACTGCACCCCAGGGAGAGTCAGCACATTCAGGAACTGTACCCCAGGGAGAGTCAGCACATTCTGGGATTTTACCCCAGAGAGAGTCAGCACCTTCAGGAACAGTACCCCAGGGAGAGTCAGCACCTTCATGGACTGTACCCCAGGGAGAGTCAGCACATTCAGGAACTGTGCCCCAGGGAGAGTCAGCACCTTCAGGGACTGTACCCCAGGGAGAGTCAGCACATTCAAGAACTGTACCCCAGGGAGAGTCAGCACCTTCAGAGACTGTACCCCAGGGAGAGTCAGCACCTTTAGGGACTGTACCCCAGGGAGAGTCTGCACCTTCAGGGAGTGTACCCCACGGAGAGTCAGAACCTTCAGGGCCTGTACCCCAGGGAGAGCCTGCACCTTCTGGGACTGTACCCCAGGGAGAGTCAGCACCTTCAGGATCAGTAACCCAGGGAGAGTCAGCACCTTCAGGGACTGTACCCCAGGGAGAGTCAGCACCTTCAGGGACTCTACCCCAGGGAAAGTCAGCATCTTCAGGGACTGTACCCCAGGGAGAGTCAGCACCTTCAGGGACTGTACCCCAGGGAGAGTCAGCACCTTAAGTGACTGTACGCCAGGGAGAGTCAGCACCTTCAGGAACTGTCCCCCAGGGAGAGTCAGCACCTTCAGGGACTGTACCCCAGGGAGAGTCAACACTTTCAGGAACTGTTCCCCAGGGAGAGTCAGCACCTTCAGGGACTGTACTCCAGGGAGAGTCAGCACCTTCAGAAACTGTACCCCAGGGAGAGTCAACACTTTCAGGAACTGTACCCCAGGGAGAGTCAGCACCTTCAGGAACTGTACCCCAGGGAGATTCAGCATCTTCAGGAACTGTACCACAGGGAGATTCAGCACCTTCAGGAAATGTACCCCAGGGAGAGTCGGCACCTTAAGGGACTGTACCCCAGGGAGAGTCAGCACCTTCAGGGACTGTACCCCTGGGAGAATCAGCAAATTCAGGAATTGTACCCCAGGGAGAGTCAGCACCTTCAGGGACTGCACCCCAGAGAGAGTCAGCACCTTCAGAAACTGGACCTCAGGGAGTGTCAGCACCTTCAGGAACTGTACCCCATGGAGAGTCAGCACCTTCAGGGACTGTACCCCAGGGAGAGTCAGCACCTTCAGGGACTGTACCCCAGAGAGAGTCAACACCTTCAGGGACTGTACCCCTGGGAGAGTCAGCAGTCTCAGTGGCTGTACCCCAGGGAGAGTCAACACCTTCATGGACTGTACCCCAGGGAGAGTCAACACTTTCAGGAACTGTTCCACAGGGAGAGTCAGCACCTTCAGGGACTGTACTCCAGGGAGAGTCAGCACCTTCAGAAACTGTACCCCAGGGAGAGTCAACACTTTCAGGAACTGTACCCCAGGGAGAGTCAGCACCTTCAGGAACTGTACCCCAGGGAGATTCAGCATCTTCAGGAACTGTACCACAGGGAGAGCCAGCATCTTCAGGAAATGTACCCCAGGGAGAGTCAGCACCTTCAGGAAATGTACCCCAGGGAGAGGCAGCACCTTAGCGACTGTACCCCAGGGAGAGTCAGCACCTTCAGGGACTGTACCCCAGAGAGAGTCAACACCTTCAGGGACTGTACCCCTGGGAGAGTCTGCAGTCTCAGTGGCTGTACCCCAGCGAGAGTCTGCACCTTCAGGAAATGTACCCCAGGGAGAGTCAGCACTTTCAGGAACTGTACCCCAGGGAGAGTCAGCACATTCAGGAACTGTACCCCAGGGACAGTCAGCACCTTCAGGGACTGTACCCCAGGAAAGTTAGCACCTTCTGGGACTGTACCCCAGGGAGAGTCAGCACTTTAAGGGACTGCACCCCAGGGAGAGTCAGCACCTTCGGGGACTGTACCCGAGGGAGAGTCAACACCTTCTGGAACTGTTCCCCAGGGAGAGTCAACACCTTCAGAGAATGTTCCCCAGGGAGAGTCAGCACATTCAGGACCTGTACCCCAGGGACAGTCAGCACCTTCAGGGACTGTACCCCAGGGAGAGTCTGTACCTTCACGGACTATACCCCAGGGAGAGTCAACACCTTCAGGAACTGTTCCCCAGGGAGAGTCAGCACCTTCAGGGACTGTACCCCAGGGAGAGTCAGCACCTTCAGGGACTGTACCCCAGGGAGTCAGCACCTTCAGGGATTGTACCCCAGGGAGAGTCAGCACCTTCAGGAACTGTACCCCGGGGAGATTCAGCACCTTTGCGGAATGTACTCCAGGGAGAGTCTGCACCTTCAGGCATTGTACCCCTGGGAGAGTCGGCACCTTAAGGGACTGTACCCCAGGGAGAGTCAGCACCTTCAGGGACTGTACCCCATGGAGAGTCAGCACCTTCAGGGACTGTACTCCAGGGAGAGTCAGCACCTTCAGGATCTTTATCCCAGGGAGTCAGCACCTTCAGGGACTGTACTCCAGGAAGAGTCAGCACCTTCAGGAACTGTACCCCAGGGAGAGTCAGCACATTCAGGAACTGTACCTCAGGGAGAGTCAGCACATTTAGGGAATGTACCCCAGGGAGTGTCCGCACATTTAGGGAATGTTCCCCAGGGAGAGTCAGCACCTTCAGGCACTGTACTCCAGGAAGAGTCAGCACCTTCAGTAACTGTACCCCAGGGAGATTCAGCACATTCAGGAACTGTACCCCAGGGAGAGTCAGCACATTTAGGGAATGTACCCCAGGGAGTGTCAGCACCTTCAGGAACTGTACCCCAGGGAGAGTCAGCACCTTCAGGAACTGTACCCCAGGGAGAGTGAGCACCTTCAGGGACTGTACCCCAGGGAGAGTCAGCACCTTCAGGGACTGTTCCCCAGGGAGAGTCAGCACCTTCAGGGTCTGTACCCCAGGGAGAGTCAACATCTTCAGGAACTGTTCCCCAGCGAGAATCAACACCTTCATGAAATGTTCCCCAGGGAGAGTCTGCACCTTCAGGGACTGTACCCCGGGGAGAGTCAGTACCTTCACGAACTGTACCCCAGGAAGAGTCTGCACCTTCAAGGACTGTATCCCAGGGAGAGTCACACCTTCAGGGACTGTACCCCAGGGAGAGTCAGCATCTTCAGGGACTGTACCCCAGGGAGAGTCAGCACCTTCAGGGACTCTACACCAGGGAAAGTCAGCATCTTCAGGGACTGTACACCAGAGAGAGTCAGCACCTTCAGCGACTGTACCCCAGGGAGAGTCAGCACCTTAAGGGACAGTATGCCAGGGAGAGTCAGCACATTCAGGAAATGTACCCCAGGGAGAGTCAGCACATTCAAGAACTGTACCCCAGGGAGAGTCAGCACCTTCAGGGACTGTACCCCAGGAAAGTTAGCACCTTCTGGGACTGCACCCCAGGGAGAGACAGCACCTTCAGGGACTCTACCCCAGGGAGAGTCAGCACCTTCAGGGACTGTACCCCGGGGAGAGTCAACACCTTCTGGAACTGTACCCCAGAGAGAGTCAGCACCTTCAGGGACTGTACCGCAGGGAGAGTATGCAACTTCAGGGACTGTACCCCAGTGAGAGTCAGCATCTTCAGGAAATGTACCCCAGGGAGAGTCAGCACCTTAAGGGACTGTATCCCAGGGAGAGTCAGCACCTTCAGGAAATGTACCCCAGGGAGAGTCAGCACCTTAAGGGACTGTATCCCAGGGAGAGTCAGCACCTTCAGGAAATGTACCCCAGGGAGAGTCAGCATCTTCAGGAAATGTTCCCCAGGGTGAGTCAGCACCTTCAGGAAAAGTACCCCAGGGAGAGGCAGCACCTTAGCGACTGTACCCCAGGGAGAGTCAGCACCTTCAGGATCTGTAACCCAGGGAGAGTCAGCACCTTCAGCGACTGTACCCCAGGGAGAGTCAGCAACTTCAGGGACTCTACACCAGGGAAAGTCAGCATCTTCAGGGACTGTACCCCAGGGAGAGTCAGCACCTTCAGGGACTGTACCCCAGGGAGAGTCAGCACCTTAAGGGACTGTACGCCAGGGAGAGTCAGCACCTTCAGGAACTGTCCCCCAGGGAGAGTCAGCACCTTCAGGGACTGTACCCCAGGGAGAGTCAACACCTTCAGGAACAGTTCCCCAGCGAGAGTCAACACCTTCAGGAAATGTTCCCCAGGGTGAGTCTGCACCTTCAGGGACTGTACCCCGGGGAGAGTCAGTACCTTCACGAACTGTACCCCAGGAAGAGTCTGCACCTTCAAGGACTGTATCCCAGGGTTAGTCACACCTTCAGGGACTGTACCCCAGGGAGAGTCAGCACCTTCAGGGACTGTACTCCAGGGAGAGTCAGCACCTTCAGGGACTGTACCCCAGGGAGAGTCAGCACCTTCAGGGTCTGTACCCCAGGGAGAGTCAGCACATTCAGGAACTGTACCCCAGGGAGAGTCAGCACATTCAGGAAATGTACCCCAGGGAGAGTCAGCACCTTCAGGGAGTGTACCCCACGGAGAGTCAGCACATTCAGGAACTGTACCTCAGGGAGAGTCAGCACATTTAGGGAATGTACCCCAGGGAGTGTCCGCACATTTAGGGAATGTTCCCCAGGGAGAGTCAGCACCTTCAGGCACTGTACTCCAGGAAGAGTCAGCACCTTCAGTAACTGTACCCCAGGGAGATTCAGCACATTCAGGAACTGTACCCCATGGAGAGTCAGCACATTTAGGGAATGTACCCCAGGGAGTGTCAGCACCTTCAGGAACTGTACCCCAGGGAGAGTCAGCACCTTCAGGAACTGTACCCCAGGGAGAGTGAGCACCTTCAGGGACTGTACCCCAGGGAGAGTCAGCACCTTCAGGGACTGTTCCCCAGGGAGAGTCAGCACCTTCAGGGTCTGTACCCCAGGGAGAGTCAACATCTTCAGGAACTGTTCCCCAGCGAGAATCAACACCTTCATGAAATGTTCCCCAGGGAGAGTCTGCACCTTCAGGGACTGTACCCCGGGGAGAGTCAGTACCTTCACGAACTGTACCCCAGGAAGAGTCTGCACCTTCAAGGACTGTATCCCAGGGAGAGTCACACCTTCAGGGACTGTACCCCAGGGAGAGTCAGCATCTTCAGGGACTGTACCCCAGGGAGAGTCAGCACCTTCAGGGACTCTACACCAGGGAAAGTCAGCATCTTCAGGGACTGTACACCAGAGAGAGTCAGCACCTTCAGCGACTGTACCCCAGGGAGAGTCAGCACCTTAAGGGACAGTATGCCAGGGAGAGTCAGCACATTCAGGAAATGTACCCCAGGGAGAGTCAGCACATTCAAGAACTGTACCCCAGGGAGAGTCAGCACCTTCAGGGACTGTACCCCAGGAAAGTTAGCACCTTCTGGGACTGCACCCCAGGGAGAGACAGCACCTTCAGGGACTCTACCCCAGGGAGAGTCAGCACCTTCAGGGACTGTACCCCGGGGAGAGTCAACACCTTCTGGAACTGTACCCCAGAGAGAGTCAGCACCTTCAGGGACTGTACCGCAGGGAGAGTATGCAACTTCAGGGACTGTACCCCAGTGAGAGTCAGCATCTTCAGGAAATGTACCCCAGGGAGAGTCAGCACTTTCAGGGAGTGTACCCCACGGAGAGTCAGAACCTTCAGGGCCTGTACCCCAGGGAGAGCCTGCACCTTCTGGGACTGTACCCCAGGGAGAGTCAGCACCTTCAGGATCAGTAACCCAGGGAGAGTCAGCACCTTCAGGGACTGTACCCCAGGGAGAGTCAGCACCTTCAGGGACTCTACCCCAGGGAAAGTCAGCATCTTCAGGGACTGTACCCCAGGGAGAGTCAGCACCTTCAGGGACTGTACCCCAGGGAGAGTCAGCACCTTAAGTGACTGTACGCCAGGGAGAGTCAGCACCTTCAGGGACTCTACCCCAGGGAAAGTCAGCATCTTCAGGGACTGTACCCCAGGGAGAGTCAGCACCTTCAGGGACTGTACCCCAGGGAGAGTCAGCACCTTCAGGGACTGTACCCCAGGGAGATTCAGCACCTTCAGGGACTGTACCCCAGGGAGAGTCAACACCTTCAGGAACAGTTCCCCAGCGAGAGTCAACACCTTCAGGAAATGTTCCCCAGGGTGAGTCTGCACCTTCAGGGACTGTACCCGGGGAGAGTCAGTACCTTCACGAACTGTACCCCAGCAAGAGTCTGCACCTTCAAGGACTGTATCCCAGGGTGAGTCACACCTTCAGGGACTGTACCCCAGGGAGAGTCAGCACCTTCAGGGACTGTACCCCAGGGAGAGTCAGCACCTTCAGGGACTCTACACCAGGGAAAGTCAGCATCTTCAGGGACTGTACACCAGAGAGAGTCAGCACCTTCAGGGACTGTACCCCAGGGAGAGTCAGCACCTTAAGGGACTGTATGCCAGGGAGAGTCAGCACCTACAGGAACTGTCCCCCAGGGAGAGTCAGCACCTTCAGGGACTGTACCCCAGGGAGAGTCAGCACCTTCAGGAACTGTACCCCAGGGAGATTCAGCATCTTCAGGAACTGTACCACAGGGAGATTCAGCACCTTCAGGAAATGTACTCCAGGGAGAGTCAGCACCTTTAGGGACTGTACCCCTGGGAGAATCAGCAGATTCAGGAAAAGTACCCCAGGGAGAGGCAGCACCTCAGCGACTGTACCCCAGGGAGAGTCAGCACCTTCAGGGACTGTACCCCAGAGAGAGTCAACACCTTCAGGGACTGTACCCCTGGGAGAGTCAGCAGTCTCAGTGGCTGTACCCCAGGGAGAGTCAACACCTTCATGGATGTACCCCAGGGAGAGTCAACACTTTCAGGAACTGTTCCACAGGGAGAGTCAGCACCTTCAGGGACTGTACTCCAGGGAGAGTCAGCACCTTCAGAAACTGTACCCCAGGGAGAGTCAACACTTTCAGGATCTGTAACCCAGGGAGAGTCAGCACCTTCAGGGACTGTACCCCAGGGAGAGTCAGCAACTTCAGGAACTCTACCCCAGGTCAAGTCAGCATCTTCAGGGACTGTACCCCAGGGAGAGTCAGCACCTTCAGGGACTGTACCCCAGGGAGAGTCAGCACCTTAAGGGACTGTACGCCAGGGAGAGTCAGCACCTTCAGGAACTATCCCCCAGGGAGAGTCAGCACCTTCAGGGACTGTACCCCAGGGAGAGTCAACACTTTCAGGGACTGTTCCCCAGGGAGAGTCAGCACCTTCAGGGACTGTACTCCAGGGAGAGTCAGCACCTTCAGAAACTGTACCCCAGGGAGAGTCAACACTTTCAGGAACTGTACCCCAGGGAGAGTCAGCACCTTCAGGAACTGTACCCCAGGGAGATTCAGCATCTTCAGGAACTGTACCCCAGGGAGAGTCAGCACCTTCAGAAACTGGACCTCAGGGAGTGTCAGCACCTTCAGGAACTGTACCCCATGGAGAGTCAGCACCTTCAGGGACTGTACCCCAGGGAGAGTCAGCACCTTCAGGGACTGTACCCCAGAGAGAGTCAACACCTTCAGGGACTGTACCCCTGGGAGAGTCAGCATTCTCAGTGGCTGTACCCCAGGGAGAGTCAACACCTTCATGGACTGTCCCCCAGGGAGAGTCAACACTTTCAGGAACTGTTCCCCAGGGAGAGTCAGCACCTTCAGGGACTGTACTCCAGGGAGAGTCAGTTCCTTCAGAAACTGTACCCCAGGGAGAGTCAACACTTTCAGGAACTGTACCCCAGGGAGAGTCAGCACCTTCAGGAACTGTACCCCAGGGAGAGTCAGCATCTTCAGCAACTGTACCACAGGGAGATTCAGCACCTTCAGGAAATGTACCCCAGGGAGAGTCGGCACCTTAGCGACTGTACCCCAGGGAGAGTCAGCACCTTCAGGGACTGTACCCCAGAGAGAGTCAACACCTTCAGGGACTGTACCCCTGGGAGAGTCAGCAGTCTCAGTGGCTGTACCCCAGCGAGAGTCTGCACCTTCAGGAAATGTACCCCAGGGAGAGTCAGCATCTTCAGGAAATGTACCCCAGGGAGAGTCAGCACATTCAGGAACTGTACCCCAGGGAGAGTCAACACCTTCAGGGACTGTACCCCTGGGAGAGTCAGCAGTCTCAGTGGCTGTAACCCAGCGAGAGTCAGCACCTTCATGGACTGCACCCCAGGGAGAGTCAGCACATTCAGGAACTGTACCCCAGGGAGAGTCAGCACATTCTGGGATTTTACCCCAGAGAGAGTCAGCACCTTCAGGAACAGTACCCCAGGGAGAGTCAGCACCTTAAGGGACTGTACGCCAGGGAGAGTCAGCACCTTCAGGAACTATCCCCCAGGGAGAGTCAGCACCTTCAGGGACTGTACCCCAGGGAGAGTCAGCACCTTCAGGAACTGTACCCCAGGGAGATTCAGCATCTTCAGGAACTGTACCACAGGGAGATTCAGCACCTTCAGGAAATGTACCCCAGGGAGATTCAGCATCTTCAGGAACTGTACCACAGGGAGATTCAGCACCTTCAGGAAATGTACTCCAGGGAGAGTCAGCACCTTTAGGGACTGTACCCCTGGGAGAATCAGCAGATTCAGGAAAAGTACCCCAGGGAGAGGCAGCACCTTAGCGACTGTACCCCAGGGAGAGTCAGCACCTTCAGGGACTGTACCCCAGAGAGAGTCAACACCTTCAGGGACTGTACCCCTGGGAGAGTCAGCAGTCTCAGTGGCTGTACCCCAGGGAGAGTCAACACCTTCATGGATGTACCCCAGGGAGAGTCAACACTTTCAGGAACTGTTCCACAGGGAGAGTCAGCACCTTCAGGGACTGTACTCCAGGGAGAGTCAGCACCTTCAGAAACTGTACCCCAGGGAGAGTCAACACTTTCAGGATCTGTAACCCAGGGAGAGTCAGCACCTTCAGGGACTGTACCCCAGGGAGAGTCAGCACCTTCAGGAAATCTACCCCAGGTCAAGTCAGCATCTTCAGGGACTGTACCCCAGGGAGAGTCAGCACCTTCAGGGACTGTACCCCAGGGAGAGTCAGCACCTTAAGGGACTGTACGCCAGGGAGAGTCAGCACCTTCAGGAACTATCCCCCAGGGAGAGTCAGCACCTTCAGGGACTGTACCCCAGGGAGAGTCAACACTTTCAGGGACTGTTCCCCAGGGAGAGTCAGCACCTTCAGGGACTGTACTCCAGGGAGAGTCAGCACCTTCAGAAACTGTACCCCAGGGAGAGTCAACACTTTCAGGAACTGTACCCCAGGGAGAGTCAGCACCTTCAGGAACTGTACCCCAGGGAGATTCAGCATCTTCAGGAACTGTACCCCAGGGAGAGTCAGCACCTTCAGAAACTGGTCCTCAGGGAGTGTCAGCACCTTCAGGGACTGTACCCCTGGGAGAGTCAGCATTCTCAGTGGCTGTACCCCAGGGAGAGTCAACACCTTCATGGACTGTCCCCCAGGGAGAGTCAACACTTTCAGGAACTGTTCCCCAGGGAGAGTCAGCACCTTCAGGGACTGTACTCCAGGGAGAGTCAGTTCCTTCAGAAACTGTACCCCAGGGAGAGTCAACACTTTCAGGAACTGTACCCCAGGGAGAGTCAGCACCTTCAGGAACTGTACCCCAGGGAGATTCAGCATCTTCAGCAACTGTACCACAGGGAGATTCAGCACCTTCAGGAAATGTACCCCAGGGAGAGTCGGCACCTTAGCGACTGTACCCCAGGGAGAGTCAGCACCTTCAGGGACTGTACCCCAGAGAGAGTCAACACCTTCAGGGACTGTACCCCTGGGAGAGTCAGCAGTCTCAGTGGCTGTACCCCAGCGAGAGTCAGCATCTTCAGGAAATGTACCCCAGGGAGAGTCAGCACATTCAGGAACTGTACCCCAGGGAGAGTCAACACCTTCAGGGACTGTACCCCTGGGAGAGTCAGCAGTCTCAGTGGCTGTAACCCAGCGAGAGTCAGCACCTTCATGGACTGCACCCCAGGGAGAGTCAGCACATTCAGGAACTGTACCCCAGGGAGAGTCAGCACATTCTGGGATTTTACCCCAGAGAGAGTCAGCACCTTCAGGAACAGTACCCCAGGGAGAGTCAGCACCTTCATGGACTGTACCC
The DNA here is from genome assembly GCF_044704955.1 of Pristiophorus japonicus. Lineage (NCBI taxonomy): Eukaryota > Metazoa > Chordata > Chondrichthyes > Pristiophoridae > Pristiophorus > Pristiophorus japonicus. The sequence goes on along the minus strand of NC_091992.1, from coordinate 2,251,919 downwards.
CAGGGAGAGTCAGCACATTCAGGAACTGTGCCCCAGGGAGAGTCAGCACCTTCAGGGACTGTACCCCAGGGAGAGTCAGCACATTCAAGAACTGTACCCCAGGGAGAGTCAGCACCTTCAGAGACTGTACCCCAGGGAGAGTCAGCACCTTTAGGGACTGTACCCCAGGGAGAGTCTGCACCTTCAGGGAGTGTACCCCACGGAGAGTCAGAACCTTCAGGGCCTGTACCCCAGGGAGAGCCTGCACCTTCTGGGACTGTACCCCAGGGAGAGTCAGCACCTTCAGGATCAGTAACCCAGGGAGAGTCAGCACCTTCAGGGACTGTACCCCAGGGAGAGTCAGCACCTTCAGGGACTCTACCCCAGGGAAAGTCAGCATCTTCAGGGACTGTACCCCAGGGAGAGTCAGCACCTTCAGGGACTGTACCCCAGGGAGAGTCAGCACCTTAAGTGACTGTACGCCAGGGAGAGTCAGCACCTTCAGGAACTGTCCCCCAGGGAGAGTCAGCACCTTCAGGGACTGTACCCCAGGGAGAGTCAACACTTTCAGGAACTGTTCCCCAGGGAGAGTCAGCACCTTCAGGGACTGTACTCCAGGGAGAGTCAGCACCTTCAGAAACTGTACCCCAGGGAGAGTCAACACTTTCAGGAACTGTACCCCAGGGAGAGTCAGCACCTTCAGGAACTGTACCCCAGGGAGATTCAGCATCTTCAGGAACTGTACCACAGGGAGATTCAGCACCTTCAGGAAATGTACCCCAGGGAGAGTCGGCACCTTAAGGGACTGTACCCCAGGGAGAGTCAGCACCTTCAGGGACTGTACCCCTGGGAGAATCAGCAAATTCAGGAATTGTACCCCAGGGAGAGTCAGCACCTTCAGGGACTGCACCCCAGAGAGAGTCAGCACCTTCAGAAACTGGACCTCAGGGAGTGTCAGCACCTTCAGGAACTGTACCCCATGGAGAGTCAGCACCTTCAGGGACTGTACCCCAGGGAGAGTCAGCACCTTCAGGGACTGTACCCCAGGGAGAGTCTGTACCTTCACGGACTATACCCCAGGGAGAGTCAACACCTTCAGGAACTGTTCCCCAGGGAGAGTCAGCACCTTCAGGGACTGTACCCCAGGGAGAGTCAGCACCTTCAGGGACTGTACCCCAGGGAGTCAGCACCTTCAGGGATTGTACCCCAGGGAGAGTCAGCACCTTCAGGAACTGTACCCCGGGGAGATTCAGCACCTTTGCGGAATGTACTCCAGGGAGAGTCTGCACCTTCAGGCATTGTACCCCTGGGAGAGTCGGCACCTTAAGGGACTGTACCCCAGGGAGAGTCAGCACCTTCAGGGACTGTACCCCATGGAGAGTCAGCACCTTCAGGGACTGTACTCCAGGGAGAGTCAGCACCTTCAGGATCTTTATCCCAGGGAGTCAGCACCTTCAGGGACTGTACTCCAGGAAGAGTCAGCACCTTCAGGAACTGTACCCCAGGGAGATTCAGCACATTCAGGAACTGTACCTCAGGGAGAGTCAGCACATTTAGGGAATGTACCCCAGGGAGTGTCCGCACATTTAGGGAATGTTCCCCAGGGAGAGTCAGCACCTTCAGGCACTGTACTCCAGGAAGAGTCAGCACCTTCAGTAACTGTACCCCAGGGAGATTCAGCACATTCAGGAACTGTACCCCAGGGAGAGTCAGCACATTTAGGGAATGTACCCCAGGGAGTGTCAGCACCTTCAGGAACTGTACCCCAGGGAGAGTCAGCACCTTCAGGAACTGTACCCCAGGGAGAGTGAGCACCTTCAGGGACTGTACCCCAGGGAGAGTCAGCACCTTCAGGGACTGTTCCCCAGGGAGAGTCAGCACCTTCAGGGTCTGTACCCCAGGGAGAGTCAACATCTTCAGGAACTGTTCCCCAGCGAGAATCAACACCTTCATGAAATGTTCCCCAGGGAGAGTCTGCACCTTCAGGGACTGTACCCCGGGGAGAGTCAGTACCTTCACGAACTGTACCCCAGGAAGAGTCTGCACCTTCAAGGACTGTATCCCAGGGAGAGTCACACCTTCAGGGACTGTACCCCAGGGAGAGTCAGCATCTTCAGGGACTGTACCCTAGGGAGAGTCTGCACCTTCAGGGAGTGTACCCCACGGAGAGTCAGAACCTTCAGGGCCTGTACCCCAGGGAGAGCCTGCACCTTCTGGGACTGTACCCCAGGGAGAGTCAGCACCTTCAGGATCAGTAACCCAGGGAGAGTCAGCACCTTCAGGGACTGTACCCCAGGGAGAGTCAGCACCTTCAGGGACTCTACCCCAGGGAAAGTCAGCATCTTCAGGGACTGTACCCCAGGGAGAGTCAGCACCTTCAGGGACTGTACCCCAGGGAGAGTCAGCACCTTAAGTGACTGTACGCCAGGGAGAGTCAGCACCTTCAGGAACTGTCCCCCAGGGAGAGTCAGCACCTTCAGGGACTGTACCCCAGGGAGAGTCAACACTTTCAGGAACTGTTCCCCAGGGAGAGTCAGCACCTTCAGGGACTGTACTCCAGGGAGAGTCAGCACCTTCAGAAACTGTACCCCAGGGAGAGTCAACACTTTCAGGAACTGTACCCCAGGGAGAGTCAGCACCTTCAGGAACTGTACCCCAGGGAGATTCAGCATCTTCAGGAACTGTACCACAGGGAGATTCAGCACCTTCAGGAAATGTACCCCAGGGAGAGTCGGCACCTTAAGGGACTGTACCCCAGGGAGAGTCAGCACCTTCAGGGACTGTACCCCTGGGAGAATCAGCAAATTCAGGAATTGTACCCCAGGGAGAGTCAGCACCTTCAGGGACTGCACCCCAGAGAGAGTCAGCACCTTCAGAAACTGGACCTCAGGGAGTGTCAGCACCTTCAGGAACTGTACCCCATGGAGAGTCAGCACCTTCAGGGACTGTACCCCAGGGAGAGTCAGCACCTTCAGGGACTGTACCCCAGAGAGAGTCAACACCTTCAGGGACTGTACCCCTGGGAGAGTCAGCAGTCTCAGTGGCTGTACCCCAGGGAGAGTCAACACCTTCATGGACTGTACCCCAGGGAGAGTCAACACTTTCAGGAACTGTTCCACAGGGAGAGTCAGCACCTTCAGGGACTGTACTCCAGGGAGAGTCAGCACCTTCAGAAACTGTACCCCAGGGAGAGTCAACACTTTCAGGAACTGTACCCCAGGGAGAGTCAGCACCTTCAGGAACTGTACCCCAGGGAGATTCAGCATCTTCAGGAACTGTACCACAGGGAGAGCCAGCATCTTCAGGAAATGTACCCCAGGGAGAGTCAGCACCTTCAGGAAATGTACCCCAGGGAGAGGCAGCACCTTAGCGACTGTACCCCAGGGAGAGTCAGCACCTTCAGGGACTGTACCCCAGAGAGAGTCAACACCTTCAGGGACTGTACCCCTGGGAGAGTCTGCAGTCTCAGTGGCTGTACCCCAGCGAGAGTCTGCACCTTCAGGAAATGTACCCCAGGGAGAGTCAGCACTTTCAGGAACTGTACCCCAGGGAGAGTCAGCACATTCAGGAACTGTACCCCAGGGACAGTCAGCACCTTCAGGGACTGTACCCCAGGAAAGTTAGCACCTTCTGGGACTGTACCCCAGGGAGAGTCAGCACTTTAAGGGACTGCACCCCAGGGAGAGTCAGCACCTTCGGGGACTGTACCCGAGGGAGAGTCAACACCTTCTGGAACTGTTCCCCAGGGAGAGTCAACACCTTCAGAGAATGTTCCCCAGGGAGAGTCAGCACATTCAGGACCTGTACCCCAGGGACAGTCAGCACCTTCAGGGACTGTACCCCAGGGAGAGTCTGTACCTTCACGGACTATACCCCAGGGAGAGTCAACACCTTCAGGAACTGTTCCCCAGGGAGAGTCAGCACCTTCAGGGACTGTACCCCAGGGAGAGTCAGCACCTTCAGGGACTGTACCCCAGGGAGTCAGCACCTTCAGGGATTGTACCCCAGGGAGAGTCAGCACCTTCAGGAACTGTACCCCGGGGAGATTCAGCACCTTTGCGGAATGTACTCCAGGGAGAGTCTGCACCTTCAGGCATTGTACCCCTGGGAGAGTCGGCACCTTAAGGGACTGTACCCCAGGGAGAGTCAGCACCTTCAGGGACTGTACCCCATGGAGAGTCAGCACCTTCAGGGACTGTACTCCAGGGAGAGTCAGCACCTTCAGGATCTTTATCCCAGGGAGTCAGCACCTTCAGGGACTGTACTCCAGGAAGAGTCAGCACCTTCAGGAACTGTACCCCAGGGAGAGTCAGCACATTCAGGAACTGTGCCTCAGGGAGAGTCAGCACATTTAGGGAATGTACCCCAGGGAGTGTCCGCACATTTAGGGAATGTTCCCCAGGGAGAGTCAGCACCTTCAGGCACTGTACTCCAGGAAGAGTCAGCACCTTCAGTAACTGTACCCCAGGGAGATTCAGCACATTCAGGAACTGTACCCCAGGGAGAGTCAGCACATTTAGGGAATGTACCCCAGGGAGTGTCAGCACCTTCAGGAACTGTACCCCAGGGAGAGTCAGCACCTTCAGGAACTGTACCCCAGGGAGAGTGAGCACCTTCAGGGACTGTACCCCAGGGAGAGTCAGCACCTTCAGGGACTGTTCCCCAGGGAGAGTCAGCACCTTCAGGGTCTGTACCCCAGGGAGAGTCAACATCTTCAGGAACTGTTCCCCAGCGAGAATCAACACCTTCATGAAATGTTCCCCAGGGAGAGTCTGCACCTTCAGGGACTGTACCCCGGGGAGAGTCAGTACCTTCACGAACTGTACCCCAGGAAGAGTCTGCACCTTCAAGGACTGTATCCCAGGGAGAGTCACACCTTCAGGGACTGTACCCCAGGGAGAGTCAGCATCTTCAGGGACTGTACCCTAGGGAGAGTCAGCACCTTCAGGGACTCTACACCAGGGAAAGTCAGCATCTTCAGGGACTGTACACCAGAGAGAGTCAGCACCTTCAGCGACTGTACCCCAGGGAGAGTCAGCACCTTAAGGGACAGTATGCCAGGGAGAGTCAGCACATTCAGGAAATGTACCCCAGGGAGAGTCAGCACATTCAAGAACTGTACCCCAGGGAGAGTCAGCACCTTCAGGGACTGTACCCCAGGAAAGTTAGCACCTTCTGGGACTGCACCCCAGGGAGAGACAGCACCTTCAGGGACTCTACCCCAGGGAGAGTCAGCACCTTCAGGGACTGTACCCCGGGGAGAGTCAACACCTTCTGGAACTGTACCCCAGAGAGAGTCAGCACCTTCAGGGACTGTACCGCAGGGAGAGTATGCAACTTCAGGGACTGTACCCCAGTGAGAGTCAGCATCTTCAGGAAATGTACCCCAGGGAGAGTCAGCATCTTCAGGAAATGTACCCCAGGGAGAGTCAGCACCTTAAGGGACTGTATCCCAGGGAGAGTCAGCACCTTCAGGAAATGTACCCCAGGGAGAGTCAGCACCTTCAGGGACTGTACCGCAGGGAGAGTATGCAACTTCAGGGACTGTACCCCAGTGAGAGTCAGCATCTTCAGGAAATGTACCCCAGGGAGAGTCAGCACCTTAAGGGACTGTATCCCAGGGAGAGTCAGCACCTTCAGGAAATGTACCCCAGGGAGAGTCAGCATCTTCAGGAAATGTTCCCCAGGGTGAGTCAGCACCTTCAGGAAAAGTACCCCAGGGAGAGGCAGCACCTTAGCGACTGTACCCCAGGGAGAGTCAGCACCTTCAGGATCTGTAACCCAGGGAGAGTCAGCACCTTCAGGGACTGTACCCCAGGGAGAGTCAGCAACTTCAGGGACTCTACACCAGGGAAAGTCAGCATCTTCAGGGACTGTACCCCAGGGAGAGTCAGCACCTTCAGGGACTGTACCCCAGGGAGAGTCAGCACCTTAAGGGACTGTACGCCAGGGAGAGTCAGCACCTTCAGGAACTGTCCCCCAGGGAGAGTCAGCACCTTCAGGGACTGTACCCCAGGGAGAGTCAACACCTTCAGGAACAGTTCCCCAGCGAGAGTCTACACCTTCAGGAAATGTTCCCCAGGGTGAGTCTGCACCTTCAGGGACTGTACCCCGGGGAGAGTCAGTACCTTCACGAACTGTACCCCAGGAAGAGTCTGCACCTTCAAGGACTGTATCCCAGGGTTAGTCACACCTTCAGGGACTGTACCCCAGGGAGAGTCAGCACCTTCAGGGACTGTACCCCAGGGAGAGTCAGCACCTTCAGGGACTCTACACCAGGGAAAGTCAGCATCTTCAGGGACTGTACACCAGAGAGAGTCAGCACCTTCAGGGACTGTACCCCAGGGAGAGTCAGCACCTCAAGGGACTGTATGCCAGGGAGAGTCAGCACCTACAGGAACTGTCCCCCAGGGAGAGTCAGCACCTTCAGGGACTGTACCCCAGAGAGAGTCAACACTTTCAGGAACTGTTCCCCAGGGAGAGTCAGCACCTTCAGGGACTCTACACCAGGGAAAGTCATGATCTTCAGGGACTGTACACCAGAGAGAGTCAGCACCTTCAGGGACTGTACCCCAGGGAGAGTCAGCACCTAAAGGGACAGTATGCCAGGGAGAGTCAGCACATTCAGGAAATGTACCCCAGGGAGAGTCAGCACATTCAAGAACTGTACCCCAGGGAGAGTCAGCACCTTCAGGGACTGTACCCCAGGAAAGTTAGCACCTTCTGGGACTGCACCCCAGGGAGAGACAGCACCTTCAGGGACTCTACCCCAGGGAGAGTCAGCACCTTCAGGGACTGTACCCCGGGGAGAGTCAACACCTTCTGGAACTGTTCCCCAGGGTGAGTCAGCACCTTCAGGAAAAGTACCCCAGGGAGAGGCAGCACCTTAGCGACTGTACCCCAGGGAGAGTCGGCACCTTCAGGGACTGTACCCCAGTGAGTGTCAGCATCTTCAGGAAATGTACCCCAGGGAGAGTCAGCACCTTAAGGGACTGTATCCCAGGGAGAGTCAGCACCTTCAGGAAATGTACCCCAGGGAGAGTCAGCATCTTCAGGAAATGTTCCCCAGGGTGAGTCAGCACCTTCAGGAAAAGTACCCCAGGGAGAGGCAGCACCTTAGCGACTGTACCCCAGGGAGAGTCAGCACCTTCAGGATCTGTAACCCAGGGAGAGTCAGCACCTTCAGGGACTGTACCCCAGGGAGAGTCAGCAACTTCAGGGACTCTACACCAGGGAAAGTCAGCATCTTCAGGGACTGTACCCCAGGGAGAGTCAGCACCTTCAGGGACTGTACCCCAGGGAGAGTCAGCACCTTAAGGGACTGTACGCCAGGGAGAGTCAGCACCTTCAGGAACTGTCCCCCAGGGAGAGTCAGCACCTTCAGGGACTGTACCCCAGGGAGAGTCAGCACCTTCAGGGACTGTACCCCAGGGAGAGTCAGCACCTTAAGGGACTGTACGCCAGCGAGAGTCGACACCTTCAGGAAATGTTCCCCAGGGTGAGTCTGCACCTTCAGGGACTGTACCCCGGGGAGAGTCAGTACCTTCACGAACTGTACCCCAGGAAGAGTCTGCACCTTCAAGGACTGTATCCCAGGGTTAGTCACACCTTCAGGGACTGTACCCCAGGGAGAGTCAGCACCTTCAGGGACTGTACCCCAGGGAGAGTCAGCACCTTCAGGGGCTCTGCACCAGGGAAAGTCAGCATCTTCAGGGACTGTACACCAGAGAGAGTCAGCACCTTCAGGGACTGTACCCCAGGGAGAGTCAGCACCTTAAGGGACTGTATGCCAGGGAGAGTCAGCACCTACAGGAACTGTCCCCCAGGGAGAGTCAGCACCTTCAGGGACTGTACCCCAGAGAGAGTCAACACTTTCAGGAACTGTTCCCCAGGGAGAGTCAGCACCTTCAGGGACTGTACTCCAGGGAGAGTCAGCACCTTCAGAAACTGTACCCCAGGGAGAGTCAACACTTTCAGGAACTGTACCCCAGGGAGAGTCAGCACCTTCAGGAACTGTACCCCAGGGAGATTCAGCACCTTCAGGAAATGTACCCCAGGGAGAGTCAGCACCTTCAGGGACTGTACCCCAGGGAGAGTGAACACCTTCTGGAACTGTTCCCCAGGGTGAGTCAGCACCTTCAGGGATTCTACCCCAGGGAGAGTCAGCACTTTCAGGGACTGTACCCCGGGGAGAGTCAACACCTTCTGAAACTGTTCCCCAGGGTGACTCAGCACCTTCAGGAAAAGTACCCCAGGGAGAGGCAGCACCTTAGCGACTGTACCCCAGGGAGAGTCAGCACCTTCAGGGACTGTACCCCAGAGAGAGTCAGCACCTTCAGGGACTGTACCGCAGGGAGAGTATGCAACTTCAGGGACTGTACCCCAGGGAGTGTCAGCATCTTCAGGAAATGTACCCCAGGGAGAGTCAGCACCTTCAGGGACTGTACCCCAGGGAGAGTGAACACTTTCTGGAACTGTTCCCCAGGGTGAGTCAGCACCTTCAGGAAAAGTACCCCAGGGAGAGGCAGCACCTTAGCGACTGTACCCCAGGGAGAGTCAGCACCTTCAGGATCTGTAACCCAGGGAGAGTCAGCACCTTCAGGGACTGTACCCCAGGGAGAGTCAGCACCTTCAGGGACTCTACACCAGGGAAAGTCAGCATCTTCAGGGACTGTACCCCAGGGAGAGTCAGCACCTTCAGGGACTGTACCCCAGGGAGAGTCAGCACCTTAAGGGACTGTACGCCAGGGAGAGTCAGCACCTTCAGGAACTGTCCCCCAGGGAGAGTCAGCACCTTCAGGGACTGTACCCCAGGGAGAGTCAGCACCTTCAGGGACTGTACCCCAGGGAGAGTCAACACCTTCAGGAACAGTTCCCCAGCGAGAGTCAACACCTTCAGGAAATGTTCCCCAGGGTGAGTCTGCACCTTCAGGGACTGTACCCCGGGGAGAGTCAGTACCTTCACGAACTGTACCCCAGGAAGAGTCTGCACTTCAAGGACTGTATCCCAGGGTGAGTCACACCTTCAGGGACTGTACCCCAGGGAGAGTCAGCACCTTCAGGGACTGTACCCCAGGGAAAGTCAGCATCTTCAGGGACTGTACACCAGGGAGAGTCAGCATCTTCAGGGACTGTACCCCAGGGAGAGTCAGCACATTCAAGAACTGTACCCCAGGGAGAGTCAGCACCTTCAGAGACTGTACCCCAGGGAGAGTCAGCACCTTTAGGGACTGTACCCCAGGGAGAGTCTGCACCTTCAGTGAGTGTACCCCACGGAGAGTCAGAACCTTCAGGGCCTGTACCCCAGGGAGAGCCTGCACCTTCTGGGACTGTACCCCAGGGAGAGTCAGCACCTTCAGGATCTGTAACCCAGGGAGAGTCAGCACCTTCAGGGACTGTACCCCAGGGAGAGTCAGCACCTTCAGGGACTCTACCCCAGGGAAAGTCAGCATCTTCAGGGACTGTACCCCAGGGAGAGTCAGCACCTTAAGTGACTGTACGCCAGGGAGAGTCAGCACCTTCAGGAACTGTCCCCCAGGGAGAGTCAGCACCTTCAGGGACTGTACCCCAGGGAGAGTCAACACTTTCAGGAACTGTTCCCCAGGGAGAGTCAGCACCTTCAGGGACTGCACTCCAGGGAGAGTCAGCACCTTCAGAAACTGTACCCCAGGGAGAGTCAACACTTTCAGGAACTGTACCCCAGGGAGAGTCAGCACCTTCAGGAACTGTACCCCAGGGAGATTCAGCATCTTCAGGAACTGTACCACAGGGAGATTCAGCACCTTCAGGAAATGTACCCCAGGGAGAGTCGGCACCTTAAGGGACTGTACCCCAGGGAGAGTCAGCACCTTCAGGGACTGTACCCCTGGGAGAATCAGCAAATTCAGGAATTGTACCCCAGGGAGAGTCAGCACCTTCAGGGACTGTACCCCAGAGAGAGTCAGCACCTTCAGAAACTGGACCTCAGGGAGTGTCAGCACCTTCAGGAACTGTACCCCATGGAGAGTCAGCACCTTCAGGGACTGTACCCCAGGGAGAGTCAGCACCTTCAGGGACTGTACCCCAGAGAGAGTCAACACCTTCAGGGACTGTACCCCTGGGAGAGTCAGCAGTCTCAGTGGCTGTACCCCAGGGAGAGTCAACACCTTCATGGACTGTACCCCAGGGAGAGTCAACACTTTCAGGAACTGTTCCACAGGGAGAGTCAGCACCTTCAGGGACTGTACTCCAGGGAGATTCAGCACCTTCAGAAACTGTACCCCAGGGAGAGTCAACACCTTCATGGACTGTACCCCAGGGAGAGTCAACACTTTCAGGAACTGTTCCACAGGGAGAGTCAGCACCTTCAGGGACTGTACTCCAGGGAGAGTCAGCACCTTCAGAAACTGTACCCCAGGGAGAGTCAACACTTTCAGGAACTGTACCCCAGGGAGAGTCAGCACCTTCAGGAACTGTACCCCAGGGAGATTCAGCATCTTCAGGAACTGTACCACAGGGAGATTCAGCAGTCTCAGTGGCTGTACCCCAGCGAGAGTCTGCACCTTCAGGAAATGTACCCCAGGGAAAGTCAGCATCTTCAGGAAATGTACCCCAGGGAGAGGCAGCACCTTAGCGACTGTACCC